>NC_083570.1:113034462-113226962 GCF_027579695.1 Neoarius graeffei | reverse complement strand
GTGAGGTGACAGCGCTAACCATTACACCACCGTGCCGCCCCCAAACCAAGGATGAAATAAAAAACTCTACTTGAAAACAAAACCCCCAAAAATACAAAAAAAAAGCAACAAAATATGGAATTAAAGTATTTGATGGTAAGAACGTATCAATCTCACCGTACATGGCTTATAGCCAACTCGGTGCTATGCACCTCATCGGCTATCAGCTCATGTACAACTCAATTTCATGGAAAAACTGTTAAATATACAGTGGCATGCAAAAGTTTGGGCACCCTTACTGAAAATATCTGTTACTGTGAATAGTTAAGTGAGCAGAAGATGAACTGATCACCAAAAGGCATAAAGGTAAAGATGACATTTCTTTTCAGCATTTTCTACAAGATTTGTGTATTATTTTTGTTTTGTACAATTGGAGAGGGGTGGCACAGTGGTGTAGTGGTTAGCGCTGTCGCCTCACAGCAAGAAGGTCCGGGTTCGAGCCCCGTGGCCGGCGAGGGCCTTTCTGTGCGGAGTTTGCATGTTCTCCCCGTGTCCGCGTGGGTTTCCTCCGGGTGCTCCGGTTTCCCCCACAGTCCAAAGACATGCAGGTTAGGTTAACTGGTGACTCTAAATTGACTGTAGGTGTGAATGTGAGTGTGAATGGTTGTCTGTGTCTATGTGTCAGCCCTGTGATGACCTGGCGACTTGTCCAGGGTGTACTCCGCCTTTCGCCCGTAGTCAGCTGGGATAGGCTCCAGCTTGCCTGCGACCCTGTAGAACAGGATAAAGCAGCTACAGATAATGAGATGAGACAATTAGAGAATGAAAAAAGAAAAGGAACACCATGCGAAAGTTTGGGCACCCCAATACATTTGACTACTCAGGTAACTTTTACCAAGGTTCCAGACCTTAATTAGCTTATTGAGCTGTGGCTTGTTCAAATTCTTCATTAGGAAAGGTCAGATGATGCAGATTTCAAAGCTGTATAAATTCTCTGACTCCTCAAACTTGTTCCTAAAACCAACAGCCATGGGGTCCTCTAAGCAACTCCCTCGCATTCTGAATAATAAAATAATTGATTCTCACTAAGCAGGAGAAGGCTACAAGAACATAGCAAAGTGTTTTCAGGTAGCCGTTTCCTCAGATTGTAATGTTATTAAGAAATGGCAGTTAACAGAAACAGTGGAGATCAAGGTGAGTCATCAGAAGAAAACCATTTCTGCATCCTAGCCACAAAATTCAGCGTCTGAAGTTTGCAAATGAACATCTAAATAAGCCTGATGCATTTTGGAAGCAAATCTTGTGGAGTGATGAAATCAAAATAGAACTTTTTGGCCACAATGTGCAAAGGTATGTTTGGAGAAAAAAGGGGGCCGAATTCCAGGAAAAGAACACCTCTCCAACTCTGAAGCATGGGTGTGGATCGATCATGCTTTGGGGTTGTGTTGCAGCCAGTGGCACAGGGCACATTTCATTGGTCGAGGGAAGCATGGATTTGAATAAATACCAGCAAATTCTGGAAGCAAACATCACACCATCTGTAAAAAAGTTGAAGTTAAAAAGAGGACGGGTCCTACAATAAGACGAGGATCCAAAACACACCACAAAATCTACAATGGAATACCTCGAGAGGCACAAGCTGAAGGTTTTGCCCGGGCCCTCACAGTCCCCTGACCTAAACACTATTGAAAATCTGTGGATAGATCTCAAAAGAGCAGTGCATGCAAGACAGCCCAAGAAACTTGTAGAACTGGAAGCCTTTTGCAAGGACGAATGCACAAAAATCCCCCAGGTAAGAACTGAAAGATTATTAGCCGGCTACAAAAAGTGTTTACAAGCTGTCATACTTGCCAAAGGGGGTGTTACTAGGTACTAACCATGCAGGATGCCCAAACTTTTGCTTCGGACCCTTTTCCTTTTTTGTCATTCTGAAAATGTAAAAGATGAAAATTAAAAAAAAATTGTTTTTGCTTAAAATATAAAGGGAATGAGTCATCTTTAACGTCATGCCTTTTGGAGATCATTTCATCTTCAACTTGCTTAACTGTTCACAGTAACAGCAATTTTGACCAGGGGTGCCCAAACTTTTGCATACCACTGTACAATAATCTAGACTCCAAGTGCTTTCTAATGGTATGTGACATGAATGTGGAAATTTGACATTTTAATTTCTAATCAAAAAATTTCACTCTGCATTCAGAGCAGCTCCTAAAAAATCAGAAGAAATGAATGCGAACTCGTTCATTTTCAAGTTTCATCATTTGAAAATTGTGCACTATGAATGCCAACTGGTTCATTTTAATCTGTGTGAACTGAACTTTAAGCTAGCTCTTGTGAAGTGTGAACTGCAGTTCCGGTCATTTGAAAGTATGAATATTTCAGAGTTCAGTTTGCATGAGAAGCTAATGGTTATAAGCTGGCATTAATAGCAAGGGATATAAGCATAGTAGCTCTGGAATGAAAGCTTCAAACACTAAATAAATATTGCATGATCAATTATACAACATTTGTTCACTCTCTCACACCTCTGAATCACCTGTCCAACATTTTTTCTGGGTTGAAGACCAGAGCAATCAGTGATGGTGAGATAGGCAAACCATACACGAGAGATTATCAACCTGTGGGATCTGGAGTCCTGTGATCAGTCGTCTGATTTTTCATCATCTGAAGCCTGAGAGAAGACTATTGACTGCTGCACTAGTTTCTGATTCTAAGATATTTTACCTTCACCATATCAAAAATTACACATCTCATCTCATTATCTCTAGCCGCTTTATCCTGTTCTACAGGGTCGCAGGCAAGCTGGAGCCTATCCCAGCTGACTACGGGTGAAAGGCGGGGTACACCCTGGACAAGTCGCCAGGTCATCACAGGGCTGACACATAGACACAGACAACCATTCACACCTACGGTCAATTTAGAGTCACCAGTTAACCTAACCTGCATGTCTTTGGACTGTGGGGGAAACTGGAGCACCCGGAGGAAACCCACGCGGTCACCATGCAAACTCCGCACAGAAAGGCCCTCGCCGGCCACGGGGCTCGAACCCGGACCTTCTTGCTGTGAGGCGACAGCGCTAACCACTACACCACCGTGCCACCCCCAAATTACACATTTCTTTGTTAAATAACATTTTTAATCTGCCATACAATCCCTGTGAATGTGCTTTCATACAGAAACAAAGCCAGAACTCAATAGTGTGATGGTATAAAACTGAATACAGAATTCTAGTTAACCAGCGCTTATTGTTACCTCCACCAACTTTGTTGGAGTAGGTTATGTTTTCGCCTCTGTTGTTTTGTTGCCAATGTAACTCAAAAAGTAGTAAATTGATTTTAATGAAATTTGGTGGAAAGGTGGGCCATGGGCCAAGGAACCACTGATTATGTTTTGATGTTAATCCGTCTCTCTTTGTGGATCTAGGGTCCAGCTATGTATGTGGATCCAGGATTTTTTTTTTGTCTTTCCCCAATGTAACTCAAAAAGTAGTGAACGGATTTGGATGAAATTTGGTGGAAAGGTGAGCCATGGGCCCATGAATAACTGATTACATTTTGATGCAAATCCAGATATATATGCGGATCCAGTATTTATTTATTTTTTTTTTACTTTTCCCAATGTAACTCACAAACTAGCAAACAGATTTTGATTAAATTTGGTAGAAAGGCAAGCCATGGGCCAAGGAACAATTGATTAGATCTTTATGTGAATATGGATCTCTATGTGGATCCAGGGTCCAGATATGTATATGGATCCAGGATTTATTTATTTATTATTATTATTTTTGTGTGTGTGTGTTCCCAATGTAACTCAAAAAGTAGCAAACAGATTTTGATGAAATTTGGTGAAAAGGAGGGTCATGGGCCCATCAACTGCTGATTACATTTTGATGCAAATCCAGATATGTATGTGGATCCAGCTTCCAGATATGTGTATGAATCTAGGGTTGTTGGTTTTTTTTTTTTTTTTTTTTTTTGTGTGTGTGTGTGTGTGTGTGTGTGTATCCACATCCCAGATTAATAAACATTTGGATATTTGAATATATGACTTGACAGAGGTATGCACAGCACTGAGTGCCCTTTTAGTTCAATAATGCATTATTTAAAGCAGTGTGTGACATATAAAGTGTAATCTATGAGAATCCTGTTCACACACCAATAGTTGTGATAACAGGAACTTGATACCAAAAGGCATAACATCATACTCATCATGGTGATAATGGTTAGGGTTCTGCACACACACATGTTGTGAATTATCATCCTTCCAGCAAATGTCACTGTTTTGGACAACTGAGATGTTTTGCTAACTGATCAACAGTTTTCAGATCATGGGCGATTGCTCTAAGACAACGAGGGAGGCTCAGCCTCCTCTAAAAATGATGAACATCGTGTAGGATGAATTGCGCTAGGCTTATGTTATAGCCGACCTTATAACATTGCTATTTCAGATCCAGAATCATAGAAATATATGTGCTCAACCCAACTACAGTGCGAAATCATTCCCTTATAACTTTCCCCAGTTCGCCTAATGTGTGCGTGAGTTTTTCCCCCTCGTGACAGCGCGATGCAGCCCAGCCTCAGTGGACTTCAATGGCATTTGGGAGCTATGCGCGTTTCAATATCAAAATGCAAGACGATTATTGGACAAATACCGCGAAAACGCCCGCCCCACGGACTCCCAGCCTCACAGTGGGAGGGACATGGCAAAGCTTTCCGCGAGGAGACTGGTGATTGGTGAAAGCGGCCGGATATTTTCTTTGATTGACAGCTCGTTTCAAATATAGACAGGCAGCGGTGAATTTCAGTTCAGTCCCATGCGGATTCGCAAGTGCTGTGGTGTATTGTAAGAGATCAGCTTACATTTCGATTTCATTCATTACATATGGTTTCTACCAGCTTTTTTAGTTTGTATATGTTTTCACTGTAAATATAGTGTTGTCAAGTTTGCTATCTTAGTTCCAGAAATGTCGTTTATTTGAGTGACTGAACTTGAACTTGAGGGGGCTAGTCAGCTAGCAAGAAAGCTGCGCACGGATGCCAAGCATTGCTGATTTAATTTTGGCGAAGCCATTTGCCAGTCTTCCTTTTGAGGAAAAAATTAAAATTAAAGAGCAGGGTAGACCAACGCCTCAAATTGACTTGGTGAAAAAGGTAGGGAATAATACTCGTTCCTTTCAGCTCTCCTGGTACGAGAACGTGAATTGGCTAACAGCAAGTGACCCACATCAACAACAGTAAATAGGCTACTTTAGTAATATGTCATGGATGGACCAAAAATATAGAATCTATTTAAAATGTTTATGCTGAGTATATTATATTGGAATATATATTTTTCTGGATATGAATTAAACACAGCTACAATTTGGAAAACATTTTTATTTTATTTATTACAAAATTGTCAATAAAACATTTCTCAGTCAAAATAAGTAAAATATAGGGAAAGTGTCATTGAATGAAATGTGTGGCACCCAGCTCTATGTTTGGCTCCCCAAGGTCAGTGCTTGTGCCTATTCCAGAACACTCTGCTGTTACTGCTGAGGTTCCTGACAAAGAGCTGCTTTCAATAATGATCAATTTTTAAACAACATGCCACAATTTTAAAATATAAAATGTTAAAATACCCCCCCAACACCACCATCATGTATATTGGACAGTAGGCTAATGGGCCAAAAGAACCTGTTATTTCACAGTTTATGACCCTGCCAACAATCAGCCAGATCAGAGGCAAGAGTATGGGCAAAATTAATGTGTTTTTTTCTTTTTCTTTTAAAATCTGGAAATATCATAACCGACCAGCCTCCCCTGTTTGAAAGACTACCAGCCGCCACTGTTTCAGATGTACATATGTAAATGTCATACACATTTACTGCACGGTCACCTTTTCATAGAGTCATTAGTGAAATCAGTTTTGACGTTTATAACTCTCTCTTGGGTCTCTTTGACGATTTTGTCTTTCTGTGCTCTTATTCTAGCAGCTGTGAGCACATTCGGTCTAGCCTGAAGCTTGATAATTACAAGATCAAACGTAGAGGAGAGCATTAAACTCAGCAAGCTTACAGCAGTTAAACAAGGAACGTGTGTGCATGAGTGTACGTGGCACTCATTTACAGTGTGACCTCCAGACATCCTGGTGACAGGAATAACACACAAATATACACAAATACCTATTGTCACAGGGTAAACGATTTAACACAGAAATATCTAATGCCCACATGTGTAAATGTGTTGATGGAACATGAAGGTTGGGAGAACCAAAGATGGGCCAGCAGTAATTCCAACACAGTTCAGTAAAAATGTGGTATGAGACAATGGGAGAGTAAATGAACTACATATGGGATTTGTTTCCATTAGTATATCCACTGTAAAACTCTGTACAATCATGACATGCTTGTAGATTTGAATTAAAGTTCACAGTGTGGAAAAAGGGTTGTTGGTTGGTTTTTGTAGTTTTCATCTGAGATGTCAGTGGATTTCTGTGGAGTTTATACTTCATGTAAAAACATGAGTAAAGTAAAACAGCTGGTGTGGATTAAAATCCTTGTTAAAATGAAGCAAAACTACCACATGTGTCTCTGCTGCTGATGGTGGTGATATTTTGATTTCTAAATGGGTTATGGCTAAATTGAAAGATCTGGTGTTGGGCTGGAGACACCATGGCCTGATGGTTAGAGAAGCAGCTTTGGGACTAAAAGGTTGCTGGTTTGACTCCCTGGACCAGCAGGAATGGTTGAAGTGGCCTTGAGCAAGGCACCTAATCCCACTGCTCCCAGGCTGCTTTGAGTACATTGTATGTCACTCTGGATAAGATCATCTGCTAAATGCTTGTAATGTAATGGGGTTTGGGTTGAAGGCATGGATCTTCAATCTTGCCCACAAAGGGCCAGCGTGACGCATAACATACCCAAGTGCAGCAGTTAGGGGTTAGATGCCTTGTGCAAGGGCACTTCAGCCGTTCCTGCTGGTCCACAGACTTGAACTCATGACCTTTTGGTCCCAAAGCTGCTTTTCTGACCATTAGGCCATGGCCCCCCACATCGACACTGTTTGAGGACAGGACTGAAGACCCCTGGTTTAAGGGTTTTGTTCCAGGGTTGAGGGTTTGGCTTGGGATTTGGGTGGAGGGTTTATTGTTGAGGGCTTTATGGTTAAATGTCAGCTTTACGGTTGAAGAATTTTCAGGCTGAGGTAGCAGGGTTGAGTGTTGGGGATGACGCTTTAGAGGGTTTAAGGCTTGGAATTTTGGGTTGAAGGTTGAAGGCAGATTTATACTCCTGCACAGAAACTACACCATAGGGATGCCGTCAACACTCACAAAGGTTGAAGTATTAATACTTCCATGTAAGGTACATGTCTCCACTAGGAGGTGCTGTCTCATGAAACACACCAAAATTGACTGGGAAGAAGAGTAGAATGTGAGTTCTGTGTTTCACTGTCAGAATAATAACTAGAAAATAATACAGGAAAAATGTTGTCTTGAAACAAATGTACTGGGGAAATTAACTACTGTATGATTAATTATAAACCAAGTGAATTCTGACTAAGCATTTCTAAAGTGTTTTAACTTGTCTGTATTCAGCAGTGTGAGCAGCTTGAAGTGTATGTGTGTGTGTATATATATGTGTGTGTGTGTGTGTGTGTGTGTGTATGAGAGAGCTGAAACTTTAGCGTATTTAATAGTAGCTAATAAAACACACAGCTATTCACATTTTCATATACACTCACCAGCCACTTTAATAGGACTTTGTTCTTGATTCTACCGCAAGTTGGCCTAGTGATTAGCATGTCTGCCTCTCGACCGGGAGATCGCGAGTTCTACTCACGGTTGGGTCATACCAAAGACCATCGTAAAAATGGTAGTTATTACTGTCTGGCAAGGCATGCTGCCATACAGATGCGAGTAGGGAAGTCAAACTCTCATGGTTACCAGAGGACCTGTAACCTGAGCTGTACAGGCAGGAGGCCATGGGCTATTGAGGTATTTCACCTGACGTCACAGGGTCACGTGACGCCCCGGTGTCTGCCATTTTGAAGGTCAAGCTAGCTAATGTCAACAACATAGTAGCTAGTATGTTACTGTAGTATGTTGCTCCCGGAGTGCTCCGGCCGAGGTTCCAGAGCACGCTCCGGCTTGCTCCCCCTCAAATTAAGCAGCACGCTCTGGCTTGCTCCCGGAGTGCGCTGCTTAATTTGAGGGGGTGCAAGCCGGAGCACGCTCCGGCAGCTATTTACACTGGATCCGGTGTAAATAGCTGCCGGATCATAATTACAGTAAACTAGTAAATACAGTAAAGGAAAAACTTGAGACTGAAAGGTTTTAACAGTCATCCAAATGACTGAACGTAAACATTGCTACAGTAACATACTAGCTACTATGTTGTTGACATTAGCTAGTGCTAACAGCTAGCTGCTAGTACACTGCTACAACACAGACACCGACCCTAATAATACAGTTCTTGGTCATTGCCTGGTAACAGCAAATTTATAACGGGCCATGTCTCAACAGACTAAGAAGTTATTTCAATGACATTTAATAACATTTTGTTTATCCTGAGGACCGAAAGTAAATGAAAATGTGAACAAACCTTAGCTGTAATAAGATGGCGACCACTGGCTCCAGGGACGACCCGCTGATGTAGGCATGTTACCCAGCCTGACACAAAATATTTGTAGGCATCCAAACTCTTATACGCTTTCAGATCAATACCTGTGTATGGCGATGGGTTTTTAACGACATAGGTATACAGATCATGTGGGCCGAAGTCAGGTAAAGACGAGGGCTTCGTGTACTTCCGTACGTCAGTGAACAATCCTGGTGGAAGCAGGTAAACGTCATTCTCTAAGCCTGCTAACCTCAATTTTTGCAAATACCTCTCCCTCTGCTCGCCCTGTAAATGCCCTACGTTGCTGGATAGTGAAGGTGTTTTCTGCATCTCGCTCCTTTTGCTTTTATGTTTTTCGTTTGTCGCCTTCCTCGCATTCAAACTGATTCGAGCCGTGACGTGCAAAATGGCAGCCTAACGATGCATCACATGACTTGGTCACGTGGGTTGTTGCATGCTGAGATGCTTTTTTGCTCACCACGGTTGTAAAGAGTGATTAAATGAGTTACTATCCTTATCCTTCCTGGCAAATAAGCTCGAACCAATCTGTCCATTTTCCTCTGACCTCTCTTATCAACAAGGCATTTGTTTCCACCCACAGAACTGTCATTCACTCACTCACTCACTCACTCCATGTTTTTTGTTTTTTTGCACCATTCTATGTAAACTCTCGAGACTGTTGTATGTGAAAACCCCAGGAGATCAGCATTTTCTGAAATACTCAAACTAGTCCATCTGGCTCAAACCAACAGCCATACCACAGTGAAAGAAACTCACACTTCACTGTGAGATCACAATTTTTCCCGTTCTGATGTTTGAACATTGTGAACATTAACTGAAGCTCTTGCTTTGTAGCTGCATGATTTGATCCATCAAGAGATTGACTGATTAGAGAACTGCATTAAACAGCAGGTGGATGTCTGGGTGTACCCAAGACAGTGGCCAGTGAGTGTATTGTTTCTCATTATCTGGTTACACATGCTTCTTATGCCATTTTTAGTTTCTCTCTTATTTAATTTTTTATGTAAATGTATTATTTTATGAGACTGTAGCCTAGGATTGATTGTCTTCTTCTTCATCTTGTGCATTGTGAAAATTGTGGTTTTGCCTCCTCCTCCAGTAGGGGGCTCTCTAGTTCAATCACTGCATCCCTGGACTGAATCTTATTATTACTTTACCTCCACAATGTACACAATGTCCTCTACACCATGCTTGTTAACACCATGTTTCTGGCTGCACTGTTGATTTGTCATGTTTCAGGCTCTCAGCTTGTTTTTTACATCAGCATGCACATTTTCACCGACACGAGTGCACGTATGTCAGCATGTCTGTGCTTCAGAGAACATGTGTTTTTGCATGCGTATTTTGTAATTTACCTGCAAAGTGGTAAAAACAGCAGAAAGCGCTGTCATCAAACCTGAGATCACTCAGTAATTACAAGTAGTGGCAGAACAGCTGCCTGCTGAGAGACTGCCACAGTCCACAAGTTCTTCTCAATGGCTTTGCTTCAAAGGAGCAGAATTAACAATGTAGGAGATTTTGTATGTAGATTTTGGGGTGTGGCTGTGGGGATTTGTATTCATTCATTTCAGCTACAAGAACATTTGTGAGATCAGACACTGATGTTGGAATGTTGGGGAGGTTCCAGTTCATCCCAAAGATGTTCAGCCAGGGCTCTGTGCAGGAGTTCTTCCACTCCAACCTTAACACACCATGCCTTCATGGAGCTTTGTGTTTTGTGCACGGGAGCATTGTCATGCGGGAACAGCTTTAGGCATCTTAGTTCCAGTGAAGGGAAATTGTAAAGCTACATCCATCATACAAAGATGTTCTATGTGTGTGCTTCCAGGTTTTTGGAAACAGGTTGAAGAAGACAAAAAGTCCAGCCCCACCTCCTCGTGGTGCATCCTGGATAATGCTCTTGTCTCTGGACAGGGGTGGCTAAAGGGGCTTTGGTGAAGGCAGGATAGGCCTAGTAAGCCACTGCTGGATAAATATTGCTCGAGTTACTCAAGATAAGCATCAAAAGGATGGATATACTCAGAATAATCGACTTACAGTAGGAACGGAAAAGGAAAAACTAAACCATTTCTAAAATTGGCTACTATAAATGTTGGGATTTGATCAAGGGTGTAACGAAACTCGACAAAATCAGGAATGAAAAAATTAGACAAGAACTCGGTATGGAGAGTGTCCTCACTTTTCTGGAGTGTGCCCAATTTAGGTGTTTGGTCATATGATGAGAATGGAGGACCAAAGAAATGCTTCATCTGGAAACCTACAGCTTAAAGACCCGTAGGACGGCCTACAAAGCGATGGATCCAAAACATTACTGAGTCGCTCACAGCAAGATTGACATCTTTGGACTCTGTAATGGAAGCCGAATTATTTAAAGATTGGAATAAATGGAAAGAGCTTATCTGCTGACAGGTGAGAGAGAGCAAGAGAGAGAGATTGAAGAAGAACCACATATGGATGCGATGGTTGGGGTGCACATACTTTTGGATATTTTGTGTATTTGGTGACAAATAAGAAAAAGGATATAAAAACGGATCTAAGAAAGAACAGCTCCAGGATCACTAGCTACTCTTTGTGTGGAGTCCTGGATGTTCTCCCAGGGTTCATATAGGTTTCATTTGGGTTCTCTGGTTCCCTTCCAACTCCAGAAAACGTGTCAGTAGGTGGATCAGCGATAATAAATTGCCCCTAGGTGTAAATTAGGCTATGAATGTGTTGTGCATGGTGTCCTGACATGGACCAGTGTCCCATCCAGGCTGTATTCCTGCCTCATGCCCAATTTTCCAGGGATAGACCTCAGATCCTATGCAACCCTGACCAGGACACTGAATGCGGGTGAGTGATAAACGAAGCATGAGAAGCGAATAAATGTGCAGCAGAAGTGTCTTACTCATCGGTAGGACCTCTTACACACACTTACACATATTGTATCTGCCACCTCTGTGTGTGTGTGTGTGTGTGTGTGTGTTATAAAGGGAAAGCAAAGGAGAGAAATTAAGACAGAGTGATGGATGGAGTGAGATACAGATGGAGAGGTGGAAAGATGCTTGCTCTGTGGGTTTCTCCTGCAGCTATGGGATCGTTAAAGCCATACTCGTTACACTGATCAAACAGTGCGTACTTTGCACACACACACACACACACACACACTTCAGGCAAAGCATTGTGCTTATTAAAGCACCCTGCAGGGGGGTTGTTAACAGGAACCACGCTGTGCCGTAAGGGACCGCTTTAAACATTTACTGCCTAAATGGAACCCGCCTCAAGGAACCTTAACCATCCATCAGCCAATCAGGCGTGGGTGGAGCCATGTGCTGTCCAATGAAACATCCCTGTCATTTAATCAGAGGTTGATAAAGGAAAGGAGGAAATGACATTACATTAATGGCATTTAGCAGACGCTCTTATCCAGAACAACATGCAACACATCCAGAGCAGCCTGGGGAGCAGTTAGGGGTTAGGTGCCTTGCTCAAAGGCACTTCAGCCATTCTTGCTGGTCCAAAGAATCAAACCAGTAACCTTTTGGTCCCAAAGCTGCTTCCCTAACCATTAGGCTATGGTAAATGAACTTGAGCCAGGACATCATAATTCTTCACTTTCCTCATACACAATTCATAAACATGACAAGAAAACGCTGATATTTTTCCATTTCTAAAATGCCATTTGAGGAAGTTTTGTTATCCAGCCAAATGTGGAGGTACTTTCCTTTTCTTTGGCATTGCTGGTAAAGCACATTGCTAATGCTAGCTACAGAGCTAATCCGAAACAACTTGTGAAAGCAAGGCAGAATGGCATAATTCTACCGAGTTATAGTTTTTAGTTTTGTGCCATTCTTTGAACCTTAGCTCTTTTGCCATGAGCGTTGTTTTTTGTTTGTTTGTTGTTTTTGTTTTTTTAATCAGTTATAGTTCATTCTGAGCAGCCCTGTAGTTGATTGAATTTCTGTTGTATAGCTGTAGGCCACTGGGACGTGCCATTTAAGAGGCACATTTATATTCCGTACCGTAAAAGTGATCCGTTAATGCACACGTCGAGCCGTGGGTCTAATACTCTGGAGTGACTCGGATGTTTGCATTACTAAATGCATTACAAAGGGCTAGCAGGATAAGAGCTAAACACCACATCTCCAACACACACACACACACACACACACACACAGAGTGAGGGTCAGGATTATTGAGTTGGGATATGCTGCAGCAGAAGGTTAATTGAACTTTAATAAGAGCTCAGTGTGAGAACCAACTCATTTCCCCAGCGGTACTGCTGGCTTCATCTGCCCTTTAATCTCCTCCCTCTCTCTTTCGTCTCTTTCTCTATGGTCAGTTTCTCTCTCTCTCTCTCTCTCTGTCTGTCTGTGGTCAGCCTCCCTCTCTAGTGTCTCTCTCTCTCTCTCTCTCTCTCTCTGGTCAGTCTTTCTCTCTCTCTCTCTCTAGTCAGTCTGTCTCTCTCTCTCTCTCCTTCTATGGTCAGTCTCTCTTGCTCTCTCCTTCTATGGTCTCTCTTCCTCTCTCTCTTTCTGTGGTCAGTCTCTCTCTCTCCTTCTATGGTCTCTCTCTCTGTGGTCAGTCTCTCTCTCTCTCTCTCGCTCTCTCTCTCTCTGGTCACTCTCTCTCTCTCTCTATGGTCAGTCTCTCTCTCTCTCTCTCTCTCTCTCTCTCTCTCTGTGGTCAGTCTCCCTCTCTAGGGTCTCTCTCTCTCTCTCTGGTCACTCTCTCTCTTTCTCTATGGTCAGTCTCTCTCTCTCTCCTTCTATGGTCTCTCTCTCTCTCTCTCTCTCTCTCTCTCTCTGTGGTCAGTCTCCCTCTCTAGGGTCTCTCTCTCTCTCTCTCTCTCTGGTCACTCTCTCTCTCTCTCTCTGGTCAGTCTCTCTCTCTCTCTCCTTTTATGGTCTCTCTCTCTCTCTCTCTCTCTCTCTCTCTCTCTCTCTCTCTCTGTCTGTGGTCAGTATCTCTCTCTAAGATCTCTCTCTCTCTCTCTCTCTCTCTCTCTGCGCATGCATGAGTGAGTGGGCGTGTTGGTGAGTGCTGTGAGCGTGTGAGCGTCGTGCCCTTCTGTGGCTTTCTAACTTTCTTTCTTTCTGATCTTTCTTCTTTTTGCTCTGTATTTTTTTTATGTACATTTCACTGTTGCATAAGGCACACTTTCTCTTGGACGGGTCTGTCCCCTGAGTCTGTATCCAGCTTTTGCTGGTCGGAACCATGGCCTCCTCTGGAGGGTCCATGGATTTTACAACCTTATCACGCCGTCATGGCGTTAAGGTGGTTGCGGATGTCAGTGTTGAGGAGTGCAGTCTAGCAGTGGGTGATATTGTTGGTCATGAGAACATTGCGTCGGCCTCGAGGATGAATAGAGCCATTGTAATTTTCTTTAAACGCATTGACTTTGCGAATGTAATGGTCGAAAGGGGAGTGGTGCTCAATGGTGTACTCCACACGGTTTTGCCTTTAAGTCTGCCTTCGAAGAAAATCGTTATTTCTAATGTTCCCCCTTTTCTCCCTGATAGCATGCTCGAACGGGAGCTTTCTCGCCATGGCAAGCTGGTCTCAAAGATTTTTAAAATATCGCTTGGTTGTAAATCGTCCCTTCTCAAACATGTTGTCTCTTTTCGCCGTCAGGCTTACATGATACTTAATGGCGGTGATGAACTTAATATAACCCTTCGTTTCAAAATTGATGACTCCGACTACATTGTGTTTGTTACGTCTGACACAATTATGAAATGTTTTATATGTGGGGAAATGGGGCATTTAGTTCGTACATGCCCTAATGGGCCTAAAAATGATGAGGGGCAGCATGAGAGAGATGTGACTGGTAGTTCAGCTGGTGGCGAACCAGCGGATCCGCCGCCTCTGGCTGAGGTGCCTCGAGCTGGTTCCCAACCGGCTGGTACTATCACTGCCCCTGCCGATATTGTCGACACTGATGTAAAGCGCACACGCCCGGAACCCATTCCTCGCAACACCCCAGGATGCACCTGTTGCTGCGGTAAATCCTGTGCAACTTTTTGCTGGTCCAGCGAGGACAACGGAGGCCGTAGAACTCGAGGCCTTGCTTACTGATATTGTGGATACGCAGAATGCTCGCACTGATATGGATATTTCTGTTCAAACGCCAGTGGAGGTTGAGTCGACTGAAAATCCTGCTGTAAAGACATCCTCAGGTAGGACTGCTGTTTCTATTACTGAAATTGTTGCGAGTGGGTCTGCTACCAGCACCGATCCACTGCCTACCCTTACTGTCCCTGTTGCCAGCCCAATTGAGTTCAAAGCACCGAAGTCAAAAAGGAAAAATGTTACTGATGATGCGAGTTGTATTGCCAAAAGGCACGTTAAAGTGGCCTCTGCGGACTCGGAAAGTGATGGATACTCTTCCGACTCCAGCAGTTTCTCTTCGTTTCCCACTTCAAGCGCTGTGGTTATGTATACCGCTGATTATATCAGTAAGTTTTTGTCAGATACAAAAGGGAAAAGGAACGTAAAAATTGAGGAGTATTTTGTAGACAGGAAACAGTTCTTGCAGGACGTGTGCCATCATAGATATGAAGGCGCATTTAGTGACCCCGAAATTCACCGCCTGAGAAAGATTGTTACGAAAGTCAAGAAATATTTAAAACGTGACGATGCGCAAATGGTCTAGTTTTCCCCTTCGTTTCTGTCTTGTCTCTCCCCCCTTCGTATTCTTGACAATCATGAGTAGCGTTCGGATTGCCTCCCTAAATATCAACGGGGCCAGGGATTGTGAGAAGAGGGCATTGATCTATGAACTGATTAGGCAGAAGGCGATCGATGTTATGTTCCTGCAAGAAACGCACAGTGATGCGTTAAATGCCATGGACTGGTGCAAAGAGTGGAATGGTTTGTCTGTCCTTAGCCATCATACATCCAGTAGTGCTGGTGTTGCCCTGCTGTTTTCACGTGACTTTACTCCTCAGTCCCACTGCATCGATGAAGTTATAAAGGGGAGGCTTTTAAAAATACGGGCCATTTTTGAGAATGAGGTTTTTGTTTTTATTTGCGCTTATGCCCCGACTACTGGTGGCGATAGGTTGGTTTTTTTTAAGAGACTAAGCACTCTGATTAGAGATTGCAGTCTGGGCGATTTTTTGTTTCTAGGCGGTGATTTTAATTGCACGACAGATAGCATGGATAGGAACCATGCTGAACCCCATGCTTTGTCGCACAGCCACCTTGTTGAACTGCTACAAACAGATGGGCTGTGTGATGTTTGGAGGTGCTTCCACAAAACTGATAGACAATACACTTGGGTGCATTCTAGGGGTAACGTGTTGTCCATGGCGCGACTTGACAGATTTTATATTTTTAAACACCATTTGAATATCATTAGAAAATGCTGGATATGCCCTGTTGGTTTTTCTGACCACAGCATGGTCGTTTGCAATGTTTCCATGACCAATGTTAAACCCAGGAGCGCCTATTGGCATTTCAATGCATCACTTTTAGAGGACTCTAACTTTAAGGACAGTTTTGTAGTTTTTTGGAGTGTTATAATGGCTGAGAAAACCTTATACTCATCGCTTGCACAGTGGTGGGATGTGGTGAAAGCAAAAATTTAAATGTTTTGTCAAGACTACAGCCTATGTGTTTCCAAAGTGATTACTGAGTCCCTAAAAGCTATAGAACTTGAAATTATGGATATGCAACACCCCACATCCTCAGTTGGTAATCAATTTTATTATGAGTCCTTTAAATCCAAAAAGGTGTTTTTATCTGACCTTTTAAGAGTTAAGGCTCAGGGAGCTCTAATTAGGTCACGTTTTCAGAACGTTGCTGAAATGGATGCCCCATCCAAGTTTTTCTTTGGTTTGGAAAAGAGGAACAGTCAGAAAAGATTTATTCATGGTGTTTATTCCGCATCGGGGACACTGGTATCAGATTCCTCTGATATTTGCAGAGAAGCTGTATTTTTCTTCTCAGAACTATATCGATGTGAATATGTTGAGCATCCACATGTGGAAGACATCTTTTTTCCAAAATCTGCCCACCATCAGTGATGACTCTGCCAAGGTGCTTGACAGGCCTTTGTCTTTGGATGAGCTAGAGGATGCCCTCCACACTATGCAGTGTGGGAAAGCACCGGGCATTGATGGGCTATCAGTTGAGTTCTTTTGAGCCTTTTGGCCTATCCTGGGGAAAGATTTTCTGAGGTGGGGTTTACATTAGACCGTATCAGCGGATCATCAGATTAACGTTTTTAAAACGATTAGTGTGCAAACAGCAACACCAATACACGATTCGCGTGCACACAGCAACACCAATACACGGATACGCTCGGCTCCGCAGGCATCCTGCGCTCCAAATCACTCTGCCCTGAACAGCGAGTGCCCTCTGGAGGGTGCGCACTCCGGCCCTGCACAGCTCACAGAGCGCGCGAGTGAAGTGCACAAGCAGTGATTCGGGACTGAGCCGCTGTGTGTGTGATCCCAGCGCATATCACTTACCACTTGCAAGTGGAAGGATGGCAAGCCTAAAGACAATCATAACTACACAATGGGCAGTATTTGCATCAGTATTTGCAGTATTTTCATACTTTTATACTCTTTAATGAAAGGTGATACAAGGCGGAAGTCCGCGCCGTTTTTCAGCAGTCGCGTCACATGACCAACGCCAGCGAATCAGGAAGGTGGATGTCACAGTGACGTTGTCCAATGACGACGCCAGCTAGAGCTCAGCACAGCATATCCGCTTATTCTCAATGTTTACACAGCACTGGACCAGACACGATCTAGATTGAATACGTGAACCCTGGCGGATTCCCGTTTCCCGGCGTTTCCAGGCGTTTTAATGTAAACGGACAGTGCATCCGCGAAGAAAACGAGACAGATACGGTCTAATGTGAACTTGGCCTCAGTGTCCTAAATGAATGTCTGGAAACAGGGCAACTACCTTTGTCATGTAGGAGGGCGGTGCTTACCCCGCTGCCTAAAAAAGGTGACTTGAACCATCTCAAAAACTGGCACCCTGTAGCTTTACTTACAACTGATTATAAAATTCTTTCAAAGACTCTAGCTATTCATTTGGGAAAGGTAATGTCGGAGGTCATACATCAAGACCAAACTTATTGTATACCTGAGCGTTTCATATTTGACAACATCCACCTAATTAAAGGTGTCCTCGACGTTTCCAAACTTGTTGGTCTGAAAACTGGTTTGGTTTCACTGGACCAGGAAAAGGCTTTCGACCGCGTGGAACACCCATATTTGTGGAAAGCACTGAAGCATTTTGGTTTCGGTGAGGCCTTTCTAAGTTTGATCAAAATGCTGTATTGCAATGTTGAAAGCGTACTTAAAATCAACGGCTTTTTGTGTGCTCCATTCAGCGTTAACAGGGGTGTTCGACAGGGTTGTTCTCTCTCTGGTATGCTCTATTCATTAGCTATCGAGCCTCTGTTAGTGCAGTTGAGGGCTGAGCTCTCTGGTCTGTATGTTCCTTCTTGTGAAAGTGTTTTTAAATTGTCAGCCTATGCCGATGATGTCATCACATTGGTCAATGGACAAATAGACATTGAGGTGTTACTCAAAACAACTGACTTGTTTGGTTCCATATCATCTGCTAAGGTGAACTGGAACAAGAGCGATGCTTTTTGTGTTGGGGGTTGGTCTGGACAAGACATACAACTTCCTGCTGGGCTGATGTGGAAGAGGGAGGGTCTTAAGTACCTAGGGGTTTACCTGGGTGATCAAAACACCTCTCGGAAAAATTGGGAAGGAGTCTTGGAGAAGATCAAAGGCCGTCTGAACAGATGGAGGTGGATTCTACCCCATATGTCCTACAGGGGGCGCATCCTTATCATGAACAATCTGGTCGCTGCTTCATTGTGGCACAAATTAATATGTGCCGACCCCCCAAAAGATTTCCTGGCCAACATTCAAGCACTTCTAGTGAGCTTCTGTTGGGACAATTTGCACTGGCTGCCTCAAAGCGTTCTGTATTTGTCAAAGGATGAAGGGGGACAAGGTCTGATACATTTACCAAGCAGAGTGGCAGCTTTCCGTCTAATGTTCTTGCAGAGATATTTGATGGGTCCCAAAGACTTGGTGTGGAGACCGCTTGTGAGCCTTCTATTTCAGACCGTGGAGGGTTTGAGGATGGACAAGGCTCTCTTCCTAATGGACGTTAAAAGGCTGGACACTTCTGGATTACCGTCATTCTACAAGGGCGTTTTTCAGATCCTGGGCCTGTTCCATACACAAAGGTCTGGACTGAATACGTCGCTGCATTGGCTGCTTGAGGAACCCTTAATCCACGGCTCTAGGTTGGATGTCTCTACGGACGGCAACCCTACACTATCAAGACTTCTGTCCAGGACTGGTGTTTTGCAGGTCAAACATTTGGTGAACAGTACAGGTGTTAACTTCTCATCTTCCTCTGAGTTGGTAGCGCGTCTGGGCTTCAGGTCCGCACGCATTGTTGACAAATTGCTGGGCAGATGGAAAAAGTGTTTCTCAGCGGATGAACTCAAAATGCTGACAAGGTACAGTGTGGGGGTTGACTTCCCCATCAAGGACGACCCTTTCCCCTTGCTGAACATCTTTCCCGAACTTGGGGATTGTACAGGGGTTCTATTGGAGGACAGAGAGGATGTTGGGTTTTCTCTGGCCACCTTGAGTGGGAAAGTATTCTATAAGTTGTGTGTGATTGTTTTAAATAAACAGAAGCTAAATATGAGAGTCAACACCCCTTGGCGAGATGTTTTAAATTTACAAAATGATGTGAAACCTGAATGGAGGACACTGTACAAGCCACCCCTGAGAAAACAGACTGGTGATTTGCAATGGAGACTCCTCCATGGTATCTTGGCAATTAATGCGTTTGTTTGCATTATCAACCCTGCAGTGAGTCAAGACTGCCCGTTTTGTTTTCAGAGAGAAACTGTTTTTCATTGTTTTATGCACTGTTCAAGACTTTTGCCTTTGTTTGGCACTTTGACAAATTTGTTTTTGGCCTTTGGTGAAGTTTTTTCTGTGCAGACTTTTATTTTGGGTTTCAGGTACACACAGAAGCACAAATCCAAGTGTCAGCTGATAAACTTTATTTTGGGTCAGGCAAAAATGGCCATTTACATCAGCAGGAGGAACAGAATGTCTGGAGACTTAGGGTGTATTCAGACCAGGATAGTTCGATAGTTCACTTGCTTTGGTCCGAACCAAATGTTTTTTTTATTTTTTCATTTTGGTGCGGTTCGCTTTCACACTGTACATTTTAGTAAGCGGACCAAAATCTGTCAACAAAGCCACGCGCCCTGAAGTTGTTCAGCTATTCGTCAGAGACGACACGCGCACAAAGCGTTAAGTTCAAAAGTAGTCATGGAGGCTTTCCATGCTGTTATTCTTTTTAATGTCATCAAAGCTATATGTTTTTTTTCCAGTTTTTACTGTTTTCACAATTGTGCGATTACTATGCTGTTGTACAAGTGATTTATCAACAACGACTTCAAAGGGCAAGGCGGCTACGGAGGATAGCGCTGATGAGCGCACATCATGTTGTGACAGTTCTGGCTCTTCACGCAATAGATGAATTTCTTTTTTGCGTTGCTAGTACTGCCACTTTTTGAAAGAATGTCCCTGATTTTAATGTAGGTCTGACGGAGTTTCTTCACTTTTAGCCGACATTGTTCTGGGGAGCGCGTGAACCCCTTCTCCTTCATTTTCTCACTGAATACAGCAAACACGTCGGCATTTTTGTGTGTTCTCTCCAAAAGCTCAGATATGTGGACATTTGCCCATATATCCACAAGGGTGTGCGTTTCTTCCTCGGCCCACGTTTGCCCCCTACTCATTTTTTGTACTAGCCTACCACTGACGACTGAACGACCCTTGACAACCGAAACAGTGTTTGCACTTTGCGGTGGAGTGTCAAGACTCTGTTTCCCATAATGCTCGACAAACGACGGAAGCTCCCGAGGTACAAAAAAGCAAAACTGTCAGATTAGGTCCGGTCTGCTTTCACACCTCCAAAAGATCCGCACCAGGGTTCCTTTGGTCCGGACCGAGTCCGACCTTGTAGCTCGGTCTCGGTCCGCTTGTTTGGTCCGGAACAGAGTTCGGTGGTTTGTATTCAGACAAACCCAAAAGGTCTGGACCAAGGGAAATTTGGTTCGTTTGGTCGTTTGGTCCGGACCAAACAACGTAGGTGTGAATACACCCTTAGATTGCAGTGCAGTACGTGTGTTTTCAAGTCTGGTGAAATCCAGGATTCTTATTGATTTCCATTTTTATGAGCATATGAAAGATATTGATACATATGTTGACAGGTGGTGTTGTGGGGAAGTACTTTGTGCAGTGAGGGATGAGGATGTGACCTTTTCTTGTTTTCTAGCCTAGAACTTGGTTGTATGATCCTTTTTTTTTACAGTGTTGTTGTTGTGTCCATTTATTTGAAGTACATGTCAATGGTATAAACAAGGGTCTGTAAATAAAGTGGATTTAAAAATCAAATCTCCTTCTATGGTCTCTCTCTCTCTCTCTCTCTCTCTCTCTCTCTGTGGTCAGTCTCTCTCTCTCTCTCTCTCTCTCTCTCTCTCTCTCTCTCTGTGGTCAGTCTCCCTCTCTAGGGTCTCTCTCTCTGTCTGTGGTCAGTATCTCTCTCTCTCTCTCTCTCTCTCTCTCTCTCTCTCTCTCCTTCTATGGTCTCTCTCTCTCTCTCTCTCTGGTCAGTCTTTCTCTCTCTCTCTCTCTCTCTCTCTCTAGTCAGTCTCAGTGTGGCCACCGCAGGGAGAATGGATTTTGAGGAGCTTACAAGATGCCACGGCGTCAAAGTTCAATGTTCTGTTAGTGTTGAAGAGTGTAGCTTGGCCATTGGCGATGCTGTCGGCCATGATCACATTAAGTCGGCCTCACGCATGAACAATGCTGTCGTGGTCTTTCTTGGTTCGGTAGATAAGGTTCGGGAGGTAATTGCCTTGGGCATTGTCATTAATGGTACTCTTACGCCTGTTCTACCTCTCAGTACCCCCGCGACGAAAATTATCATTTCCAATGTCCCCCCTTTTGTCGGTGATGAGTTGATAGCGAGCCACCTTAGGCGGTATGGCAAGATTGTCTCCCCAGTGAGGAAGATTCCCCTAGGGTGCAAATCACCCTTGCTACAACATGTTGTGTCTTTCAGAAGGCAGGTGTACATGGTTTTGGATAAGGATGACAGTTCTCTTGACTTGGCCATAAAACTGAAAGTTAGTGGGTTCGAATATACAATCTATGCAACATCTAACACTTCTCTAGTGTGTTTTTTCTGTAATATGACGGGTCATGTAGTCCGTGACTGTGTGCGCAAAAGGCAGGGCAAGGCAGGGCAAGGCAGGGCAGGGCCGTCCTCCAGCGTAGCGGAGCAGAAGGGAAGTGAGCCACCTACCGCGGGCACCTCTACTGACGGTGCTTCATCAGCCCTGCTAGGTGGGTCTTCCCAGGCCCCCCCCGTCCGAGTCCTTGGCCGGGGTGGCCTCAGAGGCCCCAAGTGATCTACAGCCATCAAGTGTCAGTGCGTCTATGCCTGACGATAGGAAAAAGGTACCGGTAGATGCTGTCTGCTCCGAGGCTGAGCTGGTTAGCCTCTCTGCAGGCAGTGGCGCTATGGGCACTGACAGTAGTGTTAAGTTGCCCTCTGTGGAGCCTGTTCTGAATGATGCTGCCGTCAATAATATGACCTCGAAGGAGCTCGCTGCTTTGAGCGAGGCTGCAACTGGTTTTGCCCCAAGCATTAGTGGTGAGTCAGGTCTTAATGTGGTGCCAGACACTGGTGTTGATATGGACGCAGATGGGTTTAAGGCGCCTAAAAGGAAGGTTGAGACGGCTGATCCTGATTGCAATCCCACTAGACCTAAGAGAGTCGGTACCACAAGCATCCATTGTGATAGCGATGATGACTCGGTGTGCTCTACAGCATCAGATACTTCACTGGCCGATCTTATTGGGTCCAGTGGAGAAATAGTGGTTCATTATAAAGCGGAAGAGATAAGCCGCTTCCTGAACGAAACAAAGGGGCAGCGCGGTGTCGAAGTGGAAAAATATTTCCCAGATCGATGCCAGTTTATCAATGACGCCGCCTGTTTGATAAAAGAACAAGCGTTTACCTCTATGGAGACAGCATGGCTCCGCAAATTATTGGTTAAACTCAGGAAAAAGGTGCATGAAGAAACATCACTCCCCCCTTTACTATAGTCACTATGATAAATTCGCTCAGTATTGCAACTCTGAACTTGAATGGTGCAAGGGACAAAAGGAAGATACTTATGCTAATTGATTTTATTACTTTAAAGCGCATAAACGTTGCTATGGTTCAGGAAACGCATAGCGACGATGCCATTGAAGTAGAGTGGAGAAAAGAATGGAACGAAAAGATTTTTTTTAGTCATAGTTCATCTGCAATAGGGGGTGTGGCAATAATGTTTTCCAGGGGTGCTCTCCCACACTCCTGTCAAGCGCAGGAGTTAGTGAGGGGGAGACTGCTCATGGTGACAGCGCATTTTGACAGTAATGTGATTGTTTTCCTTAATGTGTATGCCCCAACTAATGGTGCTGAAAGGGTGACCTTCCTTGGTAAGGTTGATGAGGCGCTGAAAAGTCTTGGTTCAGAGCCTCTTCTCTTTATTGGGGGGGATTTCAATTGCACTGAGGATGATAAGGTGGACAGGAATCACATAGAGCCCCACATTCCATCTCAGAGGGCTGTAGTTCAGCTGGTCCAGACTCATGACCTACTCGACACTTGGAGGGCGATGTTTCATGGGGTCAGACAATACACTTGGTCTCATAGCAGGGATAACTACATTTCATTTACACGCTTGGATAGGATATATATTCCAAGGCTTCAACTAAATACAGTTAGGTCTTGTATTATCATGCCTACTGGCTTTTCTGATCACTGTGCTGTATTTTGTAGTGTGTCTATCAAGGCTTTCAAACCTAGAAGTGCCTACTGGTGCCTCAACACATCACTTTTAGAGGACAAGCATTTTAGGGACACTTTTGTGTACTTTTGGGGCATTTTTAGGGGGCAAAAGGGTTTATTTTCTTCTCTACGAGACTGGTGGGAGTATGGGAAGACTCAAATTAAGATGCTGTGTCAACAGTTTACCTCCCATGTCACTAAAAACATTGTTTCCTCCCTTAGAATGCTTGAGAGGGATATTATGGAGCTTCAAAGGTCCTTATCAGTGGGTGTGGGGTGTGGGGACTTTCTGGAGGGGAAGAAAAGTGCTCTTGCTGAGCTCTTGGGAGTTAGGGCTCAGGGGGCACTGGTGTGCTCCAGGTTCCAGAGTGTCACCTTAATGGATGCCCCCTCAAAGTTCTTTTTCAACTTGGAAAGGAAAAATGGCCAGAGCAGGTTGATGCACACTCTAAAGACTGAGTCTGGTCAGGAGCTCTCCGATTCGGTACAGATGCGCAGTTATGCAAGAATGTTTTATTCCAACCTGTTTGATAGTGAACTTCTACCAGGCAGTCTGGAGTCCAGTGTTTTTTTCACTGGCTTACCCAGGGTGCCTGAGGAGAGCTATTCTGACACTGATGGTCCTCTAACTCTTTTTGAGATTGAAAATGCACTCATGAGTATGGAGAATGGCAAGTCTCCTGGAATAGATGGCTTGCCTGTGGAGTTTTACAAAGTGTTCTAGGATTGTGTGGGGGAGGACCTCTTAGCAGTGCTTCACGAATGCTTGGAGGAGGGCTGCCTTCCTCTAAGCTGTCACAGAGCAGTTGTGACACTCCTGCCAAAGAAGGGCGATTTACAGAACTTAGGCAATTGGCGACCTCTTTCTTTGCTGTGTTCAGATACAAAGATACTGGCTAAAGCTCTGGCATCCAGGCTGAAGAAGGTGATAGCTCAGGTGGTGCACCCTGATCAGTCATATTGTGTTCCAGGCCGATCCATATTTGACAACATAGCTGTTGTGAGAGACCTATGGACTGTGTCCAAAAAACTGGGTCTTAATTTGGGACTGATCGCCCTCGACCAGCAGAAAGCTTTCGATCGCGTGGAACACCTGTATTTATGGTCAACCATGGAATGTTTTGGGTTTAGCTCACAGTTTATTAACATGGTGAGGGTTTTGTACTGCAACATTGAAGGTGTCTTGAAAATTAATGGGGGCCTGAGTGCTCCATTCAGCGTCAGACAGGGGGTCAGGCAGGGGTGTCCCATGTCTGGAATGTTGTATTCTATTGCAATCGAACCTCTGTTACATAGGTTGCGAACTGAGTTGAGGGGTGTTTCTGTACCTTTTTTTAATGAATGTTTTTATTTGTCTGCTTATGCTGATGGCATAACTGTTTTTGTCAATGGGGAAGATGATGTCAACATTTAAAAAAAAATTGTTATTGATTTTCATATGGTTTCATCTGCAACTGTAAACTGGGGTAAGAGTAATGCTGTTTGGATGGGGGAGTGGGAAACGAGGTGCCCTGGCCTACCCGGTGGGCTGTTATGGGGGAAAGAGGGCCTAAAATATCTTGGTGTTTATTTGGGGAATGATGCTTATGTTCAAAAGAACTGGGATGGAGTGCGTGAGAGGGTGAAAAGCCGTCTGGAGAAGTGGAGGTGGCTGCTCCCTCAACTGTCCTATAGGGGGCGGGTACTTATTGCGAACAATCTGGCGGCCTCTGCACTGTGGCATAAGCTCGCCTGTGTTGACCCCCCGAAAGCGCTGCTAAGCAGCATCCAAAAGGACATGGTCGACTTTTTCTGGGACAGATTGCACTGGGTGCCTCAAGCAGTGCTCTTCTTACCAAAGGATGATGGAGGACAAGGACTTATAAACCTCGCGAGCAGAAAAGACACTTACAGACTGCGGTTTGTTCAAAGGCTGCTTACAGCTTCTGACACACAGGCCCGGGGACTATTGGCCCGTAGCGTCTTGCGTGGGGCCGGTGGTCTGGGCCTGGATGCTGCACTGTTTCAAATGGACCCTAAACGGCTTTGTCTCGATGGACTTCCTTTATTTTATAGGAGCTTATTCAGTGTTTGGGGCCTGTTCAGGCATCAGTGGGTGGGGGGGCTCTCATCAATTCACTGGCTGCTTGAGGAGCCTGTTGTACTGGGGTCACGTTTTGATATGTCATGTGATGAATTGCCTGGTCTTGTATCCATGTTGTGTGACAAACATGTTCTGCGCCTACACAATGTTGTTGATAAGGCAGGATGTGACTTGCAGAATGTTCAGGCAATGGCCTCCTTTTTGGGTCCAAGGTCCATGAGATATGTGGGGAGGTTTCTTGGGAAACTCAGGGGAGCCTTGAGCTCTCAGGAGGTTCGCCTACTTCAGGATTATGGTGGTGGGATGCTTCACTGTGACAGAAGCGATATGTTTCCTGAAATGCACCTTTCGCCAGACTTAAAGGAATGTAGTTATGCCAGTCCTCTGTTGCACTTTAATGATCGTGATGGCATATACTTGTACTCAGCAAGTGGGAAGGTGCTGTACAGAAATGTAGTGAAGATACTGCATAGAGGGAGCCTGAAGGGCAGACCAGATAATGTGTGGAGAGAGAAGTTGGGGATTACTGATGAGGTGAAACCTGTATGGAGGGTGCTATACAAGGCCCCCTCTGCGAAGAGAACAGGTGATCTTCAGTGGCGGGTGCTGCATGGGGCCATTGGCGTGAACGCCTTGAGGTCTGTGATTAACCCTGAGCTGTCCAACACCTGTCCATTTTGTACCAGTAGGGAGACGATATACCATTGCTTCTTGGAGTGTGGCAGACTTGTTCCTTTATTTTGTTTTTTGAGCTTCCTGCTCCTATCATTTGGTGTGACCTTTTCTCCAAAGGGTTTCATACTGGGTTTTTTCTACAACAAACAGAACAGTGTAAAGTGCGAGCTGATTAATTTTGTTGTTGGGGAGGCCAAGTTAGCAGTCTACTTGAGCCGGAAGAACAAGATGGGGGGGAAGGCTGGGGACGATGTTGTTGCATTGTTAAAGAATTTGATTAAGTCCAGAGTTATGACTGATTTTTGTTTCGCAAAGCTGACAAGGGCAATCGGCTACTTCAAGGACAAATGGTGCTGTGAGGGTTCTTTTTGCTCTGTAACGGATGATAATATTTTGTTTACACCTCTCTTGAACAACTGATTGTACTTTTTATTTATTTACTCATCTATTTATTTATTTATTTTTGGTTCAATGGATCAGTGTTACCTGTCTAATGTTTCAAAAGAACAACTGATTGCACTTTTTATTTATTACTCATCTATTTATTTGTTTATTTTTGGTTCAATGGATCAGTGTTACCTGTCTAATGTTTTAAAATAAAGCGCTGTTAAAATTCAATTCAAATTCTCTCTGTGGTCAGTCTCCCTCTCTAGGGTCTCTCTCTGGTCAGTCTCTCTCTCTCTCTCTCTCTCTCTCTGTGGTCAGTCTCCCTCTCTAGGGTCTCTCTCTCTATGGTCAGTCTCTCTCTCTCTCCTTCTATGGTCTCTCTCTCTCTCTCTCTCTCTAAGTTCTCTCTATCTGTGTGGTCAGTCTCTCTCTCTAGGGTCTGAATACCTAACAACATTTCATATAACATTTTAAATATTACAAAACAGTTCAGGAGCAAACCTCAGCTACGATTAGCATGAGTTAGCTTTTAGCGACTTGTTTCGACTTGCAAATTTGTTTCAGATGACCCTGATAAGCATTTCTATGGGTTTGTTTAAACACTCAGAAAATCTTTAAAGAAGTCAGGATGCCGCTTTCTGAGAATATCAGAGTTTGCAATGAAATTAAAAATATATAAATAAAAGTGGACTCAACTGTGTATTTTTTTTTAATTCAATCATAAAGTGCATTAAATGTTCCCTTAGCAATTAGCAAGCTACAAGCTAATTATAGCCAGAAGTCTCAGGTACTTGGTATGAAATAATGAGCAATATTAATTAAAGAACGATACATCATACCTTTTAATCTGTTTATAGTATAAGGATTTAATGTCTGTGAAATGGGTTAGTCCCTGTAAATGACCTGTTACTGTAGAAAAATACACTCGTATGAGAATAAACTCATAAATATAATCCTGCGTTAATATTTTTAACAGGAAGATAAAGTTACCTCAGTGAGTATAGGTCGACAGTATCCCGCCCCAAACATCAGGGTCTCCACGGACATCGCAGGAGGCGGAGCCTCATTCTCTGCAGAGCCCTTTCCCAGCCACGCCCCTTTACTGTTGCGTGCAAAACTAGAGAACGAGACAGGAGAAGAAGAAAAAGGTCAATGCCTCGTCTGTCTTGAGGCTGATTGATTGTCTTGTGTGTGATCAGATAAATGGAGGATGGAGCTGTAAGTGAAGATCATCGATGCTGAGATTCGTCACACCAGTGTGTCAAAGAGCTCGAGAGTTTTGCTGCACTGCAGCATTAACGCAATTATCTATCTGGTATGAAACACCACTAAGCCACTTTGTTTTTAATTAGGCTTTCCACTAATGGCCACATCCACTTTGGCATGCCACATTTAACTCCAATCACTTCGAAAAAAAACCCAACATTTTTAAGGAAACTAAGGCAGCTTGAGAAAACACTTCTTCTTCTCCTGCGTGTTAATTTAAAAAGGTGAAGGTGAGGTTACCTGGTCAGCATTGTGATTAAATTACCTGGGAGAAGGTAAGGGGCGGGGTGTACCTGATTAGAGGCTGGTGTAGAGCCACTAAAGAGGCGTGGACGGTGATGGAGATGACGGACAGGTGGAAATAGTCGAACATGACAGGAAGGTGGTGGTGCAGGCCGCGGTGAGGGTGGAAATGGAGACCCAGAGTCCTACTGCTGATCACAGGCACTGAAGAGATATCAGTCAATCTGACCACACACACACACACACACACACATCAGAGCTGAGTAATCACTCACATGCCATCTGTGTACCATTTCATTTTTATAAATCTAATCTGCCATCTGTCTCACCTGCCTCATTAGTATGACCCTCCCCATTTTCTGTTTCCTGTTAACTCTATAAGTCCTGTATACCTGTATTATACATATATACATTATATCACTATATATTATATAGACATGAGTGTGTTACTGGGAAATACACCACTCGTATTTTTCATCCAAGCTCCATCTGGGACATGGAGAACCAAAACCATGACATAAATCTCTATATGTCACTTGTGAGGAAACTGATGAACTGTTTTGATAAATTTGGGGACTTTTTGTTTGTGAATGTGTCGATATAATACAAAGAAAATCACATGTTGGCTTGAAGACATGAAGTTTATCTTCTCATGTTGATATGAAATGAAATACATCACAGATCTCATCTCATCTCATTATCTGTAGCCGCTTTATCCTGTTCTACAGGGTCGCAGGCAAGCTGGAGCCTATCCCAGCTGACTACGGGTGAAAGGCGGGGTACACCCTGGACAAGTCGCCAGGTCATCACAGGGCTGACACATAGACACAGACAACCATTCACACTCACATTCACACCTACGGTCAATTTAGAGTCACCAGTTAACCTAACCTGCATGTCTTTGGACTGTGGGGGAAACCGGAGCACCCGGAGGAAACCCACGCGGACACGGGGAGAACATGCAAACTCCGCACAGAAAGGCCCTCGATGGCCACGGGGCTCGAACCCGGACCTTCTTGCTGTGAAGCGACAGCACTAACCACTACACCACCGTGCCGCCCACATCACAGATCTGAGGGACATATTTAAATAATATCAGCTGGCTTTTTTTCGTGGTATATCAGATATATTTCATTCAGCTAGCATTATACTGAACAAGTCGAAGATGAATAGCTGAATGGAATATATCTGATATACCATGAAAAAAAGCCATTATTATTATTATTATTATTATTATTATTATTATTATACATACACATTCCTTTTGGGTGTTCAACGCGTCTTTCTCTTTCAAAATTCTCTCAAAATCTTCCGTATTAAATGAAGCAAACCTGGCAACCATGTCTGTCTACAAATTGTCACAGTTGCTCACTCGCTAGCATGGAAGTTTTATGTCTCCAACGTGTGACATCATGTTGTCTTGACAACCAGGCAATATCGTAAACCATATTCAACGCTCATTCTCCATTGTGCAGAGTGACGTAATACACATAGGATAAGCGATATGCTAACAATATTGCATGCGATCAAAACAAATGAATGAAACCCACTCGAAAGGAATAGAACACGTTTTTATTCCATGGAAAAAGTGTCCTGGATGTATAATAATTCCTGATATTTCACTCCGATGATGCCACTCCCAGTGTTTCCCCACTGACTGGATGTGCGTTGGCAAAATGGCGAACCAGTTCAAAATTAAAATTCTTTTCATTAATTTGCAGGGGGGTTTTTTTTGTGGATGTGTCCATATAATATACAGAACATTAAAAAGTGGAACGAAGATATGAAGTTTATCTTCTCATGTAGAAATATATCCATTCGCCACTTGAAGATAAACTTCATACCCATATCTTCACACAACCATGTAATATCTTCTATATAGCTAAGATAATCTAAACCTGTGACATAACAATATCGTACAAATGAGAGATATATTATATACTAAACTATATTATACTCTGTATTTTACAATGGTCCATTAAGGCCATTGTGGTTAAAAAAAAGAAAAAGAAAGTGGAGCTGATGCAGCAAGTGGGAATATCATGAGAAAAAAAATCATAATTTATGAGATTAAAATTGTACATTTAAAAGAAATAAAATTCAGATATGTGCAGCAATAACTGCAAAGAAACATTTCTGGTAACTGTTGATCAGTCCTGCACACCGGCTTGGAGGAATTTTAGCCCATTCCTCCATACAGAACAGCTTCAACTCTGGGATGTTGGTGGGTTTCCTCACATGAACTGCTCGCTTCAGGTCCTTCCACAACATTTCGATTGGATTAAGGTCAGGACTTTGACTTGGCCAATAAATAAATGACCAAGTATAATATTTTTGTCTCATTTGTTTAACTGGGTTCTCTTTTATCTACTTTTAGGACTTGTGTGAAAATCTGATGTTGTTTTAGGTCATATTTATGCAGAAAAATGGAAAATTCTAAAGGGTTCACAAACTTTCAAGCACCACTGTGTGTGTGTATATATATATATATATATATATAGAGGGCGGCACGGTGGTGTAGTGGTTAGCGCTGTCGCCTCACAGCAAGAAGGTCCTGGGTTCGAGCCCCGGGGCCGGCGAGGGCCTTTCTGTGTGGAGTTTGCATGTTCTCCCCGTGTCCGCGTGGGTTTCCTCCGGGTGCTCCGGTTTCCCCCACAGTCCAAAGACATGCAGGTTAGGTTAACTGGTGACTCTAAATTGACCGTAGGTGTGAATGTGAGTGTGAATGGTTGTCTGTGTCTATGTGTCAGCCCTGTGATGACCTGGCGACTTGTCCAGGGTGTACCCCGCCTTTCGCCCGTAGTCAGCTGGGATAGGCTCCAGCTTGCCTGCGACCCTGTAGAAGGATAAAGCGGCTAGAGATAATGAGATGAGATGAGATATATATATATATATATATATATATTCTGATTCCAAAAAAGTTGGGACAATGTACAAATTGTAAATAAAAACGGAATGCAATGATGTGAAAGTTTCAAAATTCCATATTTTATTCCGAATAGAACATAGATGACATATCAAATGTTTAAACTGAGAAAATGCATCATTTAAAGAGAAAAATTAGGTGATTTCAAATTTCATGGCAACAACACATCTCAAAAAAGTTGGGACAAGGCCATGTTTACCACTGTGAGACATCCCCTTTTCTCTTTACAACAGTCTGTAAACGTCTGGGGACTGAGGAGACAAGTTGCTCAAGTTTAGGGATAGGAATGTTAACCCATTCTTGTCTAATGTAGGATTCTAGTTGCTCAACTGTCTTAGGTCTTTTTTGTCGTATCTTCCGTTTTATGATGCGCCAAATGTTTTCTATGGGTGAAAGATCTGGACTGCAGGCTGGCCAGTTCAGTACCCGGACCCTTCTTCTACGCAGCCATGATGCTGTAATTGATGCAGTATGTGGTTTGGCATTGTCATGTTGGAAAATGCAAGGTCTTCCGTGAAAGAGACGTCGTCTGGATGGGAGCATATGTTGCTCTAGAACCTGGATATACCTTTCAGCATTGATGGTGTCTTTCCAGATGTGTAAGCTGCCCATGCCACACGCACTAATGCAACCCCATACCATCAGAGATGCAGGCTTCTGAACTGAGCGCTGATAACAACTCGGGTCGTCCTTTTCCTCTTTAGTCCGAATGACACGGCGTCCTTGATTTCTATAAAGAACTTCAAATTTTGATTCGTCTGACCACAGAACAGTTTTCCACTTTGCCACAGTCCATTTTAAATGAGCCTTGGCCCAGAGAATATGTCTGCGCTTCTGGATCATGTTTAGATACGGCTTCTTCTTTGAACTATAGAGTTTTTGCTGGCAACGGCGGATGGCACGGTGAATTGTGTTCACAGATAATGTTCTCTGGAAATATTCCTGAGCCCATTTTGTGATTTCCAATACAGAAGCATGCCTGTATGTGATGCAGTGCCGTCTAAGGGCCCGAAGATCACAGGCACCCAGTATGGTTTTCCGGCCTTGACCCTTACGCACAGAGATTCTTCCAGATTCTCTGAATCTTTTGATGATATTATGCACTGTAGATGATGATCTGTTCAAACTCTTTGCAATTTTACACTGTCGAACTCCTTTCTGATATTGCTCCACTATTTGTCGGTGCAGAATTAGGGGGATTGGTGATCCTCTTCCCATCTTTACTTCTGAGAGCCGCTGCCACTCCAAGATGCTCTTTTTATACCCAGTCATGTTAATGACCTATTGCCAGTTGACCTAATGAGTTGCAATTTGGTCCTCCAGCTGTTCCTTTTTTGTACCTTTAACTTTTCCAGCCTCTTATTGCCCCTGTCCCAACTTTTTTGAGATGTGTTGCTGTCATGAAATTTCAAATGAGCCAATATTTGGCATGAAATTTCAAAATGTCTCACTTTTGACATTTGATATGTTGTCTATGTTCTATTGTGAATACAATATCAGTTTTTGAGATTTGTAAATTATTGCATTCCATTTTTATTTACAATTTGTACTTGTCCCAACTTTTTTGGAATCGGGCTTGTGTGCATATATAATTTTTTTTTTCTAAATTTGTGTTTTTTAAGCTTGGAATTTCTGCACTTTTTTTCTCGCAAACTGTTTTCTCAAGTTTTCTCTCACTGATGTATGACTTTTAAAGCTAGACGGCCTTTCGATTTCATAAAATCAGTGAAATTTAGTTCCCTCTGAAATGTGGTTGTCAGTCCTGCGTGCTGTAGTGCGTGCACCTGAAGGTGTGCCCCGGGCTGAGCGCATGTTAAGTGGACTCCAGCACGCGTGCCATGAACAAGGCACACCTGAACTCAATTAGAGAACTATGTTTGGCTATTTAAGTACTGCACTGATGCAAGTGCGATGCAAAGTATAACCCTACATTAAGTATGCATTACCGAGCCTTTCAAACCTTGTTCTTGTTTTCCTGGTTTCTCGATTCTTGTTCCTGTTTCTAGTTCTTGTTCGCACCTAGCCTCTGATATACTGTTTGCGCCTTCACCGACCCTTTGCCTGTTTTCACGTTTCTGATCTTGCCTGGGGGCGGCAAGGTGGTGTAGTGGTTAGCGCTGTCGCCTCACCGCAAGAAGGTCCGGGTTCGAGCCCCACGGCCAATGAGGGCCTTTCTGTGTGGAGTTTGCATGTTCTCCCCATGTCCGCGTGGGTTTCCTCCGGGTGCTCCGGTTTCCCCCACAGTCCAAAGACATGCAGGTTAGGTTAACTGGTGACTCTAAATTGACCGTAGGTGTGAACGTGAGTGTGAATGGTTGTCTGTGTCTATATGTCACCCCTGTGATGACCTGGAGACTTGTCCAGGGTGTACCCCGCCTTTCGCTCATAGTCAGCTGGGATAGGCTCCAGCTTGCCTGCGACCCTGTAGAACAGGATAAAGCAGCTAGAGATAATGAGATGAGATGAGATGAGATGAGATGAGATGAGATGATCTTGCCTGCCAATTTGGACTGTTTGCCTTTGTGTTTTATGCACTTTGTGTGTGTGTGTGTGTGTGTGTGTGTGTGTGTGTGTGTGTGTGTGTGTGTGTGTGTAAATCTCCTTCTCACCCCCGGCGGGGGGGTGGTATCCATGTCATCCTCAAGCTCGGGTCCTCTACCAGAGGCCTGGGAGTTTGAGGGTTCTGCGCAGTATCTTCGATGTTCCTAGTACTGCGCTCTTCTGGACTGAGGCTTCAGATGTTCCTGGGATTTGCTGGAGCCACTCTCCCAGTTTGGGGGTTACTGCCCCAAGTGCCCCCACTACTACGGGGACCACGCAACCCTTGACCTTCCACATCCGTTCCAGCTGCTCTTCCAACCCTTGATAGTTCTCAAGTTTCTCATGTTCCTTCTTCCTGATGTTGGCGTCAGCTGGGATCGCCACATCTATCACCCCCACCCTCTTCTGCTCTTTGTCCACCACCACTATGTCCGGTTGGTTAGCCAGGATCTCTTTGTCAGTCTGGAAGCTGAAGTCCCACAGAACCTTGGCCCTGTTGTTCTCAGCCACCTTCTGTGGTATGGCCCATTGGGACTTGGGTACTTCTATTCCATACTGGTTGCAGATGTTCCTGTATACTATCCCAGCCACTTGGTTGTGCCTCTCCATGTACGCTGATCCAGCTAGCATCTTACACCCTGCTACTATGTGCTGGACTGTTTCAGGGGCTTCTTTGCACAGTCTGCATCTTGGGTCTGATCTACTCTGGTAGATCCTGGCCTCTATGGCTCTTGTACTTATGGCCTGTTCTTGTGCTGCCATGATTAGTGCCTCTGTGCTGTCTGTCAGTCCTGCATTATCCAGCCACTGGTAGGATTTCTTGATATCAGCCACTTCCTCTATCTGACAGTGGTACATGCCATGTAGGGGTTTGTCCCTCCAGTTGGTTGTCTGTTCCTCCTCCTCCTCTGCGTTCTCATCAGGGTTCTGCTGCCTGAGACATTCACTTAGCAGTTCATCCTTTGGGGCCATCTTTCTGATGTATTCTCGGATTTTCGATGTTTCATCCTGGACCGTGGTCTTGACGCTCACTAGCCCTCGGCCTCCCTCTTTCCGCTTAGTGTATAGTCTCTGGGTGCTGGACTTGGGGTGGAACCCTCCATGCATGGTGAGGAGCTTTCTAGTCTTGATATCTGTGGCTTCTATCTCCTCCTTTGGCCAGTTTATGATACCAGCGGGGTATCTGATGACTGGTAGTGCATACATGTTGATGGCTCGGACCTTGTTCTTACCATTCAGCTGACTTTTCAGGACCTGCCTTACTCTCTGGAGGTATTTGGCTGTGGTTGACTTCCTTGTGGCCTCTTCATGGTTTCCATTAGCCTGTGGGATGCCAAGGTACTTGTAGCTGTCTTGGATATCTTGGAGATATATATATATATATATATATATATATATATATATATATATATATATATATAATCACTGTATTAAACTGAACACTTCTGCACATACATCTGCCTCCCTAGCATACCTGACAGAATACTTCACCATACAATGGATGGAGCAGAAGCATTCCAGTATGCAATCCCACGCTTCTCCCGGGTCTCCCTGTGTCCGCCTCTCACCTCGTATTTTCGTCTAAAGTCGGACTGGAGTCCCCCGGCAATTTACTACGGAATATATCACCCTGCATTCAGTCTGCAGTGTGATCTCTTCTCTGAGAACCTCCAAGATCCCAAGCCACCTGAACCCATCTGGGTAAGCTTCATACTAACATTCATTACGGGACGAGCATGCAGATGGGTGGACCACCTGATTCGGGTTGAACACCCATGCCTTGGAAACTCACAGACTTTCTTTGCCATGCTCAAGTTTATTTTTTTTAGTCATCAGAAAAGGAGGAACTCACAGACTTTCTTTGCCATGCTCAAGTTTATTTTTTTTTAGTCATCAGAAAAGGAGGAACCCCATGAAAATGTTGGGGGAGGGGTCATCATGCCAGTGGTCGACGCAACCGAGGAGGCCGTTGCTCTAGAGCACCTCCTAAAGGCAACCACTCCAGTGGCTGACTCAGCTGAGGAGACTGTTACTCCAAAGCTCCCCCCCCAGTGGCTGATATAGAGACACCAGAGGAGGCTGTTGTTCCTGAGCCCTTCTTGGAGGCTGTCTCTTTTGAGCTGGTTTCTCAGCCAGAACCATACCTGAATTAATGCCTGAACCCGTGTTTGTATCAGAGTCCATGTCTGAACCTGTGCCAGCATCTGTTCCTGCTCCAGCGCCAGTGTCTGCTTGTGTGCCAGAGGCGGAGCCAGAGTCAGCACCAGTGTCTGCTCCAGAGGCAGAGCCAGAGTCAGCATCAGGGTCCACTCCAGTGCCAGAGCCTGCATCAGGGCCTGCTCCAGTGCCAGAGCCTACTCCAGAGCTAGTGCCAGTGCCTATGTCAGAGTCTACTTCAGAGCCCATGCTGGAACCAGCATCAGAGTCTACTCCAGAGTCAGTGCCAGAGTTAAGGCCAGAACCTGAACCTGTGTCAGAGGATGTTGGAATGACCTCTGCCTCATCCGGCCAGAAGGATGCCTGTGTCCTCCTGCCACCACCTGGCCAGGAGGATGTCTGCATCTTCCCGCCGCCAGGTCCTAACCCGGACCAAAGCAGTGCACTGACAGAGTGCACTGCTTTGGTCTGGGTTAGGACCTGGCAGCGGGAAGATGGTGGCCTGTACCTGAGCCAAGTCCACAGTCCAAGCCAAGTCTAGAACTTGAGTCATTTCCTGAGCTCGAGTCCAGCCATATGTCCAAGCCAGTTCCCTGGGGGCGTCATGGCTCAGGTGGATAAAGCGCCATACCATAAATCCGGGGACCCGGGTCCGATTCCGACCTGAGGTCATTTCCCGATCCCTCCCTGTCTCCCAGTCAAGCAGACAGAGGAAGTCCGTGTGCGCATGCACAGGTTTACCTTCTTCTTCTTTTGGGTTTTACGGCAGCTGGCATCCACAGTGTCGCATTACTGCCATCTACAGGTTTAGCTTTGAGTGTGCACTGACAGTTCAATCATTCTGTCACTAAATGAACAGCTGATCACACCGAGGTGCTCGCTGAACGCCGATATTTATTAGTTTGGTCCTGTGTTTCCTTTCCTTCATATACTAGTGCATCTCAAAAAATTAGAATACCATGAAAAAGTTCCTTTTTTTTCATAATTTAATTCAAAAAGGTAAACTTTCATATATTCTATATTCATTACATGTAAAGTGAAATATTTAAAGCCTTTTTTGCTTTAATTTTGATGATTATGGCTTATAGCGCATGAAAATCAGAAATCCAGTATCTCAAATTATGAGAATATTCCCTAAGATCAATAAAAAAAAGGATTTACAATACAGAAATGTCCAACTTCTGAAAAGTATATTCATTTATACACTCAATACTTGGTTGGGGTTCCTTTACCATGAATTACTGTATCAATGCGGTGTGGCATGGAGGTGATCAGTCTGTGGCACTGCTGAGGTGTTATTGAAGCCCAGGTTGCTTTGATAGTGGCCTTCAGCATATCTGTATTTTTGGGTCGGGTGTTTCTCATCTTCCTCTTGACAATACCCCATAGATTCTCTATGGGGTTCAGGTCAGGCAAGTTGGCTGGCCAGTCAAACGCAGTAATATCATGGTCAGCAAACCATTTGGTAGTAGTTTTGGCACTGTGGGTAGGTGCTAAGTCCTGCTGGAAAAGGAAATCAGCATCTCCAAAAAGCTCGTCAGCAGATGGAAGCATGAAGTGCTCTAAAATCTCCTGGTAGATGGCTGTGTTGACTTTGGACTTGATAAAATACAGTGGGCCAACACCAGCAGATGACACCCCATGGCACCCCAAATCATCACAGACTGTGGAAACTTTACACTGGGCTTCAAACACCTTGGATTCTGTGCCTTTCCACTCTTCCTCCAGACTCTAGAACCGTGATTTCCAAATTAAATGCAAAATGTACTTTCATCTGAAAAGAGGACTTTGGACCACTGAGCAACAGTCCATTTCTTTCTCTCCTTAGCCCGGATAAGACACTTCTGACATTGTCTCTGGCTCAGGAGTAGCTTGATATTAGGAATGCGAAAGTTGTATCCCCTTTCTTGAAGATGTCTGTTCGTGATGGGTCTTGATACACTGACACCAGCCTCAGTCCACTCCTTGTGAAGCTCTCCCAAGTTCTTGAATCAACTTTTCTTGACAATCCTCTCAAGACTGCGGCCATCCCTGTTGCTTGTGCACCTTTTCCAGCCACCCTTTTCAGCAATGACCTTTTGTGGCTTACCCTCCTTGTGGAGGGCATCAGTGATCATCTTCTGGACAACAGTCAAGTCAGCAGTCTTCTCCATGATTGTGGTTGTGTGTACTGAACTAGACCGAGAGATACACTGAGTTCATACTGTTTTACTCAAACTCAAAATGAAATATTCTAATATTTTGAGATGGTTTTTTTTTATGTTTTTGTACTGTATGCCATACTGATTAAAATTAAAATAGAAAATGCTTGAAACATTTTAGTTTACGTGTAATGAGTCTATAATATATAACATTTTCACTTTCTTAATAACTGATGGAAAATATTGAACTTTTTCACAATATTCTAATTTTTTGAGATGCACTAGTATAACATAACGTCTTTTCTTCTCCTTTCCGTTACTGTAGTCAGTCTTTCACATTTCATCCGCACACTCACGTCCTCCATTTTTCTCTCCTGGTTCAAATTTGTATCCCACTATGCCTTGCACAAACAGGGAAAGCCCACCATGTGATGTGATGCATGATGTAGTATCTTGAATTGGGTCATGGTGAAGCAGGAAAAAAATAGTGGAGAATTTAGGGCCATGTGGAGATAAATTCATTAATTGCTCTATTTAAATAATAATAATAGTAATAAAATCGGAAGCCTGTAATTCGAATTCAGTAGCTTTCAGCCCACTAAACAAAAATAATTGGGTGTTGGGAAAATTCTTTTTATGACCTACACTTGAAAAATCTGAAAGGCAGTATAACTTTAAACTTGGAAGTTCGGAGTTCTCAGAATATTAAATCCCCCCGGCTCCATTTTTTTTTTCCACTAAAATGCCATTGTAGTATTTCTTGTCATTATAAACAGTTTTTTTTAATAACCAAGTGTGTTAGAATACGTACCATATTTTTTTCACTTATGCTATCTTGTATTTTATTTCTATTCTTTTTATTGCTGTTTTCTCTGAGTGTTACCAAGCAATGTTTCATTTTATAACTACAATGACAATAAAATCTTATCTTATCTTATCTTAAAAACACGGCAGCTTCCGAGTAATGCGTAATGTGAAGTAAAATCAAAACAGGAACGAAATGAGTGAATTTGTGTGCTGTCATTTTTCTGAAGTCAGGTGTTTCTATGTAAGTGTTTATGTGATGAACAGCTCAGTATGGTGTGACTTCCTGTCGTTTTTCAGCCCGCTCTGCTCCACACCGCTGAATTCAGTTGTATTCGAGCTGTTGATTATGTGATTAAACGTGTAATCGATAAAGCATGCGTCGCATTACGCCGTCTCTGTAACGTTCTGACGGCCATTTGGTTTGAATTACAGTATGTTTGTTTTGGGAGACAAATGCAGACCTGTTTTTAGTACATCATTAACAAGAGATTAGAGATAATCGCAGTGCCTTTGCCAAAATATGCATGTTTATGGCGGTTTTGGAAGTAAACTCAGATGTCGCTGCGGGATAGCAGAGCTGCTGTTTCAGCGCTTTCTGTCTGCTGGAAAGTAAAACCATCTCAGCTGACATTTTATCCAACACGTGTCACAATTTGTGGTTTATCTGTTCTGTTAAAACTGCGTTATAACATTTAATAGGCACCTGTCTGTGACTGTTAAAACCACAATTATATCAACTTTCTTTGTGTGTGTGTGTGTGTGTGTGTGTGTGTGTGAGAGAGAGAAAGATACGGTTCATTACTCCGAAGTCACCCTGCCCCGGGCTTCCATAATCCCTCAACCCCGAACAAAAAACTCATTAGCGTTGCTGAGAGAAGGAAAGTGTGGAAGGAAAAGCAGGCTGAGTGTGGAGTTAGGGAGGAAGTTTCACTATAATTAATGCAGCTTCTAGTGAAAGACACACATTCAGAAAAATACTGCAGATTTTTCACACTACATTTAAGGGTTCATCAAAATCCGTCACTATAGTGTTATAATGAGACCCTCAAGCCTACATCATTTTACAATTAGTGTTTAATCTGGAAACATGAACCTTTTTCAGACCTTCCATGGTAAATCTCGTACATGGGTTGTCCCCCTGAGGAACAAAAACATACCTGAGTACCTTTTTATTTAGATTTTTTTTTTTTTAATTACGGTTTGCAGTTTAGGCCAGGGCGGCACGGTGGTGTAGTGGTTAGCGCTGTCGCCTCACAGCAAGAAGGTCCTGGGTTCGAGCCCCGTGGCCGGCGAGGGCCTTTCTGTGTGGAGTTTGCATGTTCTCCCCGTGTCCGCGTGGGTTTCCTCCGGGTGCTCCGGTTTCCCCCACAGTCCAAAGACATGCAGGTTAGGTTAACTGGTGACTCTAAATTGACCGTAGGTGTGAATGTGAGTGTGAATGGTTGTCTGTGTCTATGTGTCAGCCCTGTGATGACCTGGCGACGTGTCCAGGGTGTACCCCGCCTTTCGCCCGTAGTCAGTTGGGATAGGCTCCAGCTTGCCTGCGACCCTGTAGAAGGATAAAGCGGCTAGAGATAATGAGATGAGATGAGTTTAGGCCATCCCTTGTGATGACCTGGCGACTTGTCCAGGGTGTACCCCGCCTTTTGCCCGTAGTCAGCTGGGATAGGCTCCAGCTTGCCTGCGACCCTGTAGAAGGATAAAGTGGCTACAGATAATGAGATGAGATGAGTTTAGGCCATCCTTAAAAAAAAATTCGTTTCCTGTCCACCGGGTGGGCAAAAAAAATTTCAGTCGGGAGGGAGGGATTTTTTTTAAAAATTTTTTTATTATATATGGATGGATAAGAAATCGCAATGCTGTGTTTGCTTTTTCTTTCAGTACTTTTTTTTATTACAAAAGCAGATACATTTAATAAAATATGACAGTTAAATCAACTGAAACTTGTACAAAAACTTTAAGTTAGCATTTTAAATGCTGACTGCAACATTTGCAAAACTTTTACAAAGGTACTTAAAATGTCCGACACACGGACTTTTTGTAGTTATAAATCGAGCGTTAGGCCTAGTTCGGATGAAATTACACTATTAAAATGATCACTGAATGATTTGTTTTTCTGAATCTTTACTATTTTGTTGTTCGCTAGAATACCATTTTGCGATTTCACACTTAAGCAAATGTTTGAAAACTCCGGATCTCCTTCCTTCATGGTGGCTGACATTTTTTTGTGCCGCACAGCGCACGCGCAGAGCTGATTCGACAGGGCTTTCCACAAGCGCCGGCCACACAATTAAGTCCAGCCGGCTACTTTAATGACTATTTTTGTAGCCCACAGGCTCTAAATATTAATTTTCGATTTTAATAAAATTAAATGTTTATCTAACGGACTGACAATAATGTCACACTGAACCGTTGATCAAGGGAGAGTAACTCATCCGCGCCCCGACATGCGGTGTGCGCGCGCACTCGGCGCATGCTCAGTTGCGTGAATGTGTCATGCACCGAAAAGAAGAGATTTACAAGCCAGGAATGCCTCATGATGCAATACGCAAGAAAAGAAAGAAGATTTACTGCCATTTTACTTTGTATTTGAGTAAAGTGAATAAATAAATGGTCTGTGGAAAATACACTTAACCCTGGGAACTGCGTGCACAGGAGTTTATTTTGTGTTTACCCCCCCGGCTGGCTACTTATTTGTCATGGCTGGCTAGTATGAGCCTTAGTAGAAAGCTCTGGGAATGCGGAAATGTCAAGTTCGATTTTAGATTTACGAACCCGAAAAAAATGTCGAAAAACCGGCGTTAAAAAAAAAATTTCGCCCGCACAAACGGCACTCACCCGGCCGGTGGACCGGAAACAGAAAATTTTTTAATAATGGCCTTACAGCAGTGTCATGATATGAGAATGTAATATTGATCTTGTGATTAGTTACATCAAGATACTGTTCTGTTTTTTTTGGAGACTGCAAAAATATGAAAATCTGGAGTGTAAAGTGTGAAATTTTCAGTGCTACGTAAAATGTAAATCGCTGTATGAATGTAAAAAGTGTAAAATCTGCAGAATGATGTCCAGCTGACAGTGTGCGGACTGTAAAATGTAAAGAAATATCAATGTTAAACAGGTGTAAATCTGCAGTGTGGAGTGTAAAATAGTGTATATTCTGCATGGCAGCGTTGAAAAAGCTGCAGTGGGGAATTCAGACTCCAGAGTAAGAAGAATAAATGTAGGATATGAAATGTAGATGTCATATGTATTAGGTTCAGGAAATAGTTTTAAATGTGATTGAATGAAATAATAATTAACAAAAAAAATCGGCAGTGTAAGTCTGTCAGTGTGGGTGGTACCATCTGCAGTGGAACGTGTAAAAGATGCAGCGTTAAGTCTAAAATATGAAATCTGAAGTGTAAGGAATAAAATCTGGAATAACCTGCAGTATAAACTGGAAAGTCTGCAGTATTACATGTAAAAATATGCAATGTGAAATGTAAAATCTACAATATACATAACTGACATAACATAGCATAATGAATGCACGATCCCAAAGGTCTACAGACAGAAGTAAAATATACATGTATGTTAAATAATCTCATCTCATTATCTCTAGCCACTTTATCCTGTTCTACAGGGTCGCAGGCAAGCTGGAGCCTATCCCAGCTGACTACGGGCGAAAGGCGGGGTACACCCTGGACAAGTCGCCAGGTCATCACAGGGCTGACACATAGACACAGACAACCATTCACACTCGCATTCACACCTACGGTCAATTTAGAGTCACCAGTTAACCTAACCTGCATGTCTTTGGACTGTGGGGGAAACCGGAGCACCCGGAGGAAACCCACGCGGACACGGGGAGAACATGCAAACTCCGCACAGAAAGGCCCTCGCCGGCCACAGGGCTCAAACCCGGACCTTCTTGCTGTGAGGCGACAGCGCTAACCACTACACCACCGTGCCGCCATGTTAAATAATGAAATATTAAAAAAAAAAAAAATTCAGTGTGATATAACAAGTCTGCAGTGTGGGTTGTAAAGTATCTCATGTGGATTGTAAGGTATCTCATGTGGATTGTAAAGTCTGCAGTGTGGAGTGTAAAGTTTGTCATGTGAAGTGTAAAGTGTGCAGTGTGGGGTGTAAAGCATGCAGTGAGGAGTGTAAAGTATGTCATGGCCAGTGTAAAGTCTGTTATGTGCATTGAAAAGTCTGTAGTGTGACTGGTAAAGTCTGTCATGTGAAGGGAGGAGTCTGCAGTGTGGGGTGTAAAGTGTCCAGTGTGGAGTGTAAAGTCCATCATGGGGAGTGTAAAGTCTGCAGTGTCGGGAGTAAAGTATGCAATATGGAGTGTAAAGTCTGCAGTGTGGGGTGTAAAGTCCGTCATGGGGAGTGTAAAATATGCAGTGTGGGGTGTAAAGTATGTCATGGGGAGTGCAAAGTCTGCAGTGTGGGGTGTAAAATATGCAATATGGAGTGTGAAGTCTGCAGTGTGGGGTGTAAAGTCCATCATGGGGTGTGTAAAGTCTGTAGTGTGGGGTGTAAAGTCCGTCATGGGTAGTGTAAAATCTGCAGTGTGGGGAGTAAAGTATGCAATATGGAGTGTGAAGTCTGCAGTGTGGAGTGTAAAGTCCATCATGGGGAGTGCAAAGTCTGCAGTGTGGAGTGTAAAGTCCATCATGGGGAGTGCAAAGTCTGCAGTGTGGAGTGTAAAGTCCGTCATGGGGAGTGCAAAGTATGCAGTGTGGAGTGTAAAGTCCGTCATGGGGAGTGCAAAGTCTGCAGTGTGGGGTGTAAAGTATGCAATATGGAGTGTGAAGTCTGCCGTGTGGGGTGTAAAGTCCTTCATGGGGAGTGTAAAGTCTGCAGTGTGGGGTGTAAAGTATGCAATATGGGGTGTAAAGTCTGCAATGTGGATGTGACTAGTTTGCAGTTTCAGGTACAAAGTATGCAGTGTGGAGTGTAAAGTCTGCCATGTGGATTGACGAGTTTGCGGTGTCCGGTATAAAGTCTTAAGTATGGCGTGAGGAGTGTGGTGTGACGAGTCTGCAATGTGGAGTGTAAAGTCTGTCATGTAGAGTGTAAATTTGGCAGTCTGGAGTATAAAGTCTGCCATGCGCAGTATAAAGTCTGCAATGTGGGGTGTAAATTCTGCAATGTGGAGGGAGGAATCTGCAGTGTGGGGTGTAAAGTCTGTGTACAGTGTAAAGTCTGCAATGTGGAGTGTAAAGTCTGTATAGTGGAGTGTAAAGTCTGTGGTGTGAAGTCTGCAGTGTGAAGTGTAAAGTCTGCAGTGTTGGGTGTAAATTCTGCAGTCTGCTATGTAAAGTCTGTGGTCTGCAGTGTACAGTCTAAATTATGCGATCTGCAGTGTACAGTCTAAAATCTGCAGTGTGCAGTGTAAAGTCTGCAGTGTCGGGCGTAAAAGTCTGCTGTGCGGGGTGTAAAAGTCTGCTGTGTATAGTGCAAAGTCTGCTGTGTGGGGTGTAAAGTCTGTTTTTAGGACTGCAGTTGACTTGCTGACTTTGGAACTGCGGTTGTCGTGAACGGTTTTGCACTCAGGTTTCCGTCAGTGGGGGGTTTATAGCATCAACGAAGCTGACTTTATGTTAGGACTATTAATGTTATAGTCATGTTGTCTGTTGTTGCCCAAATGAGGATGGGTTCCCTTTTGAGTCTGGTTCCTCTTGAGGTTTCTTCCTCATGTCGTCTGAGGGAGTTTTTCCTTGCCGCCGTCGCCACAGGCTTGCTCATTGGGGATAGATTAGGGACAAAATTAGCTCATATTTTAAGTCGTTCAAATTCTGTAAAGCTGCTTTGCGACAATGTTTATTGTTAAAAGCGCTATACAAATAAACTTGACTTGACTTAAAGTCTGCAGTGTGTGGTGTAAAGTCTGCAGTGTGAAGTATAAAATAAAATGGAAAGAAAAATGTGTTATCACTGACTTGTAGCTTTAAATGTAATGAAATGCTCGATCTGGTTATAAACCCATGCTACTCAATTTCTTTAACTGCCTTTTTCTAATAACTTGCTGTAATTCTACGACATTCATACATCACTAGGAAATTCATGATGGTTAAATCATGTCCAGTCTACTGATGATTAAAAGCACATAATGGATAAATCAATAATTTATCCGTTTAGGCTTCTCCATTTCAGTAATGTTCTGATTGCAGAAAAAAAATCCATTAAAAGACGAGAGTGTAAGGGATAATATCTGCAGAGGGATGTGTGATAAAGGCGGCAGAACATACTGTTGCTCCACATCAGTGAAGTGCAGGTCAAGTCTCAGCTGGAAGTCCACTTCATTCAATGCTTCCTCTACCTGGAAGAAGAAAAACACAAACACACACACACACAACCAGCTATCAGTCAAACTTATAGCTGTGTGATTGTTTGGGACGTCCACCATTTCAATGTTAGAATGTCAATACTTATTACATGTTGACCTGTGATAGCTCACCAATAATAATTGTGCTGCACAAGCTACAGTATTAGGCAAGCAGGAAGTGATTTGTGGCATAACATCAAGAACTGGCTCATGTCAACTTGATAGGACACTTGTATGTGTAAAGGTGTCTCTCTTTCAAAAAAACAAAATGTTGGTTGCGTGCTTGAATATTACACTTGTCTCAGCCCTCCCATGGCTATCAATCAAACCCTGAATTACTGTAATTCATCTGTCATTAAAGGAATGACCATCATGCACCATTTCTGCATCATCTCCATCATCATCTCATTATCTGTAGCCACTTTATCCTGTTCTACAGGGTCGCAGGCAAGCTGGAGCCTATCCCAGCTGACTACGGGCGAAAGGCGGGGTACACCCTGGACAAGTCGCCAGGTCATCACAGGGCTGACACATAGACACAGACAACCATTCACACTCACATTCACACCTACGGTCAATTTAGAGTCACCAGTTAACCTAACCTGCATGTCTTTGGACTGTGGGAGAAACCAGAGCACCCGGAGGAAACCCACGCGGACACGGGGAGAACATGCAAACTCCACACAGAAAGGCCCTCGCCGGCCACGGGGCTCGAACCCGGACCTTCTTGCTGTGAGGCGACAGTGCTAACCACTACACCACCGTGCCGCCTCTGCATCATCAATATTATATAATTAACTCTTCTGATTCAATTATGATTCCAGTTCTTACTCAACCATCAAACCCGATCCAAATGACCAGAAACCTGCGGATGTTTCAAATACTTTGGCCCTACGTTCACACCAGCAAGCTATGAGCCCGTCCCTCAGTCTTGTGGGAATGCAGCGACTGCTACAGTTGTCATTTGTGGGTGTGGCCTGGCCAGAATTGCTTGTTTGATTTACATGTTACTACGTACACTCAGCAGGCTCACCTTTTAAGTTTATACCCTTGCTGGACACTTTAATAAGAACTTGTTATTGATTCTAAGATCCCTGTTATTGGCTGCAGGAGTGGAACCCAATGTGGTCTTCCGTTTTCTGTTGCATGCTGAGATGCTTTTCTGCTCAAGACGGTTGCAAAGAGTATGAGTTACTATATCCTTCCTGGCAAAAATGCTTGAACCAATCTGGCCATTTTCCTCTGACCTCTCTTATCAACAAGGTGTTTGTTTCCACCCACAGAACTGTCGCTCACTCACTCACTCACTGTGTTTTTTTTTGTTTTTTGCACCATTCTGTGTAAACTCTAAAGACTATTGTGTGTGAAAACCCCAGGAGATCAGCAGTTTCTGAAATACTCAAACCAGTCCATCTGGCTCAAACCGACACCCATGCCACAGTGAAAGAAAGTCGCATTTCACTGTGAGATCACAATTTTTCCCAATGAATGCTACTGTTATTCTGTTACGTTTGGCCAAATCTATTTTTGAGACACCAGACTGATCTAATATCTGACTGGTGGACAGTGGTTTAGCTGCTGTCAGAGGGTGAATGGAGTTTTGTCAGACGAGATGTTGTCTTCTATGGGGGCACCTCAGGGGTGTGTACTGTCTCCTCTGTTATACATTCTTCACACTGATGACTGCCATAGCCAGCATGCCAACAGACACATTTTAAGATTTGCAGGCGACTCAGCTATTGTTAGTCTCCTACATGGCAATGAAAATCATCATGGTCCTGTTTTAGATGACTTTACAGTCTGGTGTGAGAGTGCTTACCTACAGCTGAATGCTACAAAAACTAAGGATATGATCATTGATTTCATTGATCATATCCTTAGTTTTCAGACCACTAAAGTTCCTATATAGGGAACTAAGGTTCCCTATTCAGACCACTACTATTAAGGGGCAGGAAGTAGAAGTGGTTGAGTCATACAGGTATCTGGGTAATCTGATTGATAACAGGTTGAATTTTAATCTTAACGCAGAAAGGATCTGCAAGAAAAGTCAACAATGTCTCTTCTGTCTTCATAAAATAGCAAAGTTCAATGTAGATAAAACCATTCTGACATTGTTTTATAAATCCTACACTGAATCTATCTTAACATTTTTCTATGATCTGCTGCTATAGAAATCTGAGTGTCAAGGTCAAAGTAAAGTGCACTCTCCAAAATTGTGAAGGTCAGTAGTAAAATCATAGGGGCCCAGTAAAGCAGCCTCACAGACCTGTATAACGGATATGTCTTGAAAAAGGCAGAATCCATATTTTCAGTCACTGCCCACCCTCTACACTCTGAGTTCCATTTATTACCTTCTGGTTCTCGCTTCAGATTCCCTTCTGTAAAAACCAGCAGGTTCAGACACTCATTTGTTCTCAGTGCCATTTCTCTGCTGAACTCAGATCAGGGACAGAGTTAGTTTGGGTTGGTCTGTCAGGTGGTTGTGGCCAAATACTATTGTTTATGATGGTTTTGTTGCCAGGGAGTTGGAAATGATTTTTAGCGGAGATCCTGTGTGGGCCAAAGGCCCGCACGAGTGGAGCTCCATAGGCATAGAGTGTGGATACATAAAGAAACCCATCAAGTTGTTTTCTGATGGTTTCGGTCTTGTGTGTGCCTACCACCATACCAGTGTTATAATTACCAGTCATACACACCACTTAGGGCGGCACGGTGGTGTAGTGGTTAGCGCTATCGCCTCACAGCAAGAAGGTCCGGGTTCGAGCCCCGTGGCCGGCGAGGGCCTTTGTGGTTTACATGTTCTCCGCGTGGGTTTCCTCCGGGTGCTCTGGTTTCCCCCACAGTCCAAAGACATGCAGGTTAGGTTAACTGGTGACTCTAAATTGAGCGTAGGTGTGAGTGTGAATGGTTGTCTGTGTCTATGTGTCAGCCCTGTGATGACCTGGCGACTTGTCCAGGGTGTACCCCGCCTTTTGCCCGTAGTCAGCTGGGATAGGCTCCAGCTTGCCTGCGACCCTGTAGAACAGGATAAAGCGGCTACAGATGATGAGATGAGATGAGATGAGATGAGACAAACCACCTAGTGGCCAGATTACCCGTCCTGCCTAGTGGCCAGTGTTTGTAATTACCAGTCCTAAACACCACCTAGTGGCCAGTGTTAGTAATTACCAGTCCTAAATCCCACCTAGTGGCCAGTGTTAGTAATTAGCAGTCCTAAACCCCACCTAGTGTCCAGTGTTAGTAATTACCAGTCCTAAACCCCGCCTAGTGGCCAGTATTAATAATTACCAGTCCTAAACATCACCTAGTGGCCAGTATTAGTAATTACCAGTCCTAAACATCACCTAGTGGCCAGTGTTTGTAATTACCAGTCATACACACCGCCTACTGGCCAGTGTTAGCCAGTAAATAAATAAAACAAAAGAGGCTGGCTATGATCTAAGAAAATTCTACAACCCAGAAACAGATGGGAGTTCCACTTTTAGGTTGTGCCTAAATCTATATATCATGTGGTATTTGCCCTCAGCTGTGCCACTTTGGTCACTAGAAATATATTGACCACATTTCCAGCAGAAACCTTGTGGATCATCCTTGTGGTATTTTCTAAGTTCTAAAGTCCTTCCCACACCACAGACACACTGTGCAGCACTGATCTCCATTTCTGTAGCCCTCAGCCTCTTACATAGCCAGGGTTACAGTGTGTGTGTGTGTGGGAGGGGGGTCCTCTGGTAACCACGAGAGTTTGACTTCCCTACTCACATCTGTATTGCAGCGTGCCTTGCCAGACAGCAGTAGGTACCATTTTTATGATGGTCTTTGGTATGACCTGACCATGAGTAGAACTCACGCTAACCACCAGGCCAACTCACAGTCGTGGTATTTTAGAACTAGTTAATTTATTTAACTAACTTATTTTCTTCACCTAGGGATTTTTATCATTATATGAATAAAAGGGGGGCAGCACGGTGGTGTAGTGGTTAGCGCTGTCGCCTCACAGCAAGAAGGTCCTGGGTTCGAGCCCCGGGGCCGGCGAGGGCCTTTCTGTGTGGAGTTTGCATGTTCTCCCCGTGTCCGCGTGGGTTTCCTCCGGGTGCTCCGGTTTCCCCCACAGTCCAAAGACATGCAGGTTAGGTTAACTGGTGACTCTAAATTGAGCGTAGGTGTGAATGTGAGTGTGAATGGTTGTCTGTGTCTATGTGTCAGCCCTGTGATGACCTGGCGACTTGTCCAGGGTGTACCACGCCTTTCGCCTGTAGTCAGCTGGGATAGGCGCCAGCTTGCCTGCGACCCTGTAGAAGGATAAAGCGGCTAGAGATGATGAGATGAGATGAATAAAAGGAAAATGCATGGAATTCTGTAGGCCTACATGATGATGTCGTGTAAACACTGCACTTTTTGTTTATTTGTTGATTACAGCCAAAAGGGGACAGTAGGGGAACACTATTGCTTCTTAGGCTGTTCTATCCAACGCCCCTAGTGATTTGTTGTCTTTGTCCTTTTTTCTTATGTTCTTCTGTGCCAGTTTTTGATGTCTTGCTGCAAAACCAATTGCCCTCTGGGGACAATAAAGTTGAAGTAGCTAAACTTTTCTCCATATTGATGAAATTGATTGGCAGATTTACGGTCATTATAATCATTAATTTATTTAACCATCAATGTGACCTGAGGAAGTTGTGAGATCTCAGAAAGAAGAGAACACACACACACAGAGCTCCAACCTCACCACCCTGTTCCAATTACTGTCGAGCACATATTGATTAAATAGACACTCTAAGAAAATGAGAAGTTATTTTTGGCAGCAACGGAGTAAAAAAAAAAGTAAAAGAGAATGAGCTGGAGAGTGAGTGTGAAGGCTTATCTGATTTATACAGTCACCTTTCTCATTAGTCCCTCTCTATTTCTACACACTACACTCATCGCTGACACGTCTAAAATTAGGAAAGGTGTCATCAGGGTCGCTCTTTCAGGTGTCTTCAGTTCTCTTACACTAATAAGATCTAAAATAAGCCATGTGACGGGCTGTGCTCTGGGGCGCTGTGCTGATTTGGGTGGCATGTGATCCTACTGCGTGTCGGTGTCGAAACACGACTTCAACTTTGATGCATTTTGAATTTTGATAGCTCTAAAAAAAAAAAAAAAATAGGAAAATGAAACTCTTGATGCACCAGATTGCATTTCAGAGTGACAAATCTTATATAAGGAATTAAATTAATCATATAATAAATTACTTATTACTAACATTAGAAATTCCAATAATTTCTTTTTTTTAAGTGCCAAAAATGACAATGATTGAGATGTTTGAGTCTAAATCAGATGTCCTTCTGACATGAGAGAGAGAGAGAGAAAAGGAGAGACAGAAAGAGAGAGAGAGATACAAACAGAGAGACAGACAGACAGACAGACATACAGACAGAGAGATGTAAACAGAGAGAGAGAAAGACAGAGAGAAAAAGCCAGACAGAAAGAGAAAGAGACAGGGAGGGAGAGTTAGAGAGAGAGAGAGACAGACAGACAGAGAGACAGATGAAAAGAGAGACAGATGGGGAGACAGGCAGAAAGTGACACAGAGAGAAAGAAAAAGAGACAGGGAGAGAGATAGAGAGAGAGACTGACAGGGAGAGACAGGTAGACAGACAGAAAGAGAGAATGAGAGAGCAAGAGAGAGAAGGAGAGACAGGGAGACAGATAGAGAGAGAGAAAGATGGGGAGACAGATGGAAAGAGAGACAGACAGACAGGCAGAGACATAGAGATATAAACAGAGAGAGAGAGAGACAGACAGAGAGAAAAGTGAGACAGAAAGAGACAAGGAAGGAGAGAGAGACAGACAGACAGAGAGACAGATGGAAAAAGAGACAGATGGGGAGACAGACAGAAAGAGAGAGAGATATACAAACAGAAAGCGAGACAGAGAGAAAGAAAATGAGACAGAGAGAGAGAGACTGACAGGGAGAGATGGGAGACAGAGAGAGAATGAGAGAGCGAGAGACAGAGAGGGAAATGGGGGGAGAGATGGGGAGACAGACAGAAAGAGAGACAGACAGACAGACAGAGAGATATAAACAGAGAGAGAGAGACAGACAGACAGAAAAGTGAGACAGAAAGAGACAGGGAGGGAGAGAGAGAGAGACAGACAGGCATACAGAGAGACAGATGGAGAGACAGATGGGAGACAGACAGAAAGAGAGAGAGAGAAAGAACAAGAGACAGAGAGAGACTGACAGGGAGAGATGGGGAGACAGACAAAGAGAGAATGAGAGAGAGAGAGGGAGAGACAGGGAGACAGACAGAGAGAGAGAGAGATGGGGAGACAGACAGAAAGAGAGACAGGCAGACAGAGACAGAGAGATATAAACAGAGAGAGAGAGAGAGACAGAGAAAAAGTGAGACAGAAAGAGAAAGAGACAGGGAGGGAGAGAGAGACAGACAGATGGAAAGAGAGACAGATGGGGAGACAGACAGAGAGAGATATACAAACAAAGCAAGACAGAGAGAAAGCGAAAGAGACAGGGAGAGAGACTGACATACAGAAAGACAGATGGAAAGAGAGACAGATGGGGAGACAGACAGAGAGAGAGATATACAAACAAAGTGAGACAGAGAGAAAGCGAAAGAGACAGGGAGAGAGACAGAGAGACTGACAGGGAGAAATGGGGAGACAGACAAAAAGAGAGAATGAGAGAGCAAGAGAGAGAGAGGGAGAAATGGGGAGAGAGAGATGGGGAGACAGACAGAAAGAGAGACAGACAGACAGAGACAGAGAGATATAAACAGAGAGAGAGAGACAGACAGACAGAGAGAAAAAGTGAGACAGAAAGAGAAAGAGACAGGGAGGGAGAGAGAGAGACAGACAGGCATACAGAGAGACAGATGGAAAGAGAGACAGATGGGGAGACAGACAGAAAGAGAGAGAGAAAGAAAAAGAGACAGAGAGAGACTGACAGGGAGAGATGGGGAGACAGACAAAGAGAGAATGAGAGAGCGAGAGAGAGAGGGAGAGACGGGGAGACAGACAGAGAGAGAGATGGGGAGACAGAAAGAGAGACAGACAGACAGAGACAGAGAGATATAAACAGAGAGAGAGAGAGACAGAGAGAGAGACAGAGAGAAAAAGTGAGACAGAAAGAGACAGGGAGGGAGAGAGAGACAGACAGACATACAGAGAGACAGATGGAAAGAGAGACAGATGGGGAGACAGACAGAGAGAGAGAGATATAGAAACAAAGCGAGACAGAGAGAAAGCGAAAGAGACAGGGAGAGAGAGAGACTGACAGGGAGAAACAGGGAGACAGACAGAAAGAGAGAATGAGAGAGCAAGAGAGAGAGAGAGAAAGAGACTGACAGGGAGAGACGGGGAGACAGAAAGAGATACAGACAGAGAAAACAGACAAACAGAAAAAGAGAGAGAGAGAGAGAGAGAGAGAGAGAGAGAGAGAAAGAGTCTCAGCACATTGTGTTTCTGTCTCTCCAAAGGTTAAAGGATCAGCAGTGAATTGTTCTGTTCTTTTATATTCCTGACATCAGTAAGATCTGAGGTCTGTGAAGCTGATCTACAGTCAGTATGTCTAACGTTTGAGAGCAGTGAGGCTGATCTTTGAGGTCTGTGAATATGATTTCAGGTCAGTGGTCTGAACTTTGAGGTCAGTGAGGCTGATCTCAGCTTAATCAGGCTAATCTTTGAGGTCACTGAGGTAAATCTCAGCTTCACTGTCATAAAATAAAGTACATTATTCTATCCACATTCACTGGATATGAGCAATCGCATGCTCTGATTGGCTACTCTCCTACCAGGATATCAGCTCATATACCGTGAGTAGAGAAAAACAAAATGGCAGAGCGTGTTGCTGAACCAACCAAGGATGAAATAAAAACTCTACTCAAAAACAAAACCCTAAAAAATACAAAAAAAGCAACAAAATATAGAATAAAGGTATTTGATGGTCAGAACGTATCTTTTAAATTATTTTTCAAGAATTATTATTATTATCACATTTTCACAAATTGCTCCTGTCATTTCACCGGTTTGTTTACATTCGAAGTGGAAATTATTTTGTCAGACATTTTGTATAAAGTTTTATTTATCGAATTTGCAAAAAATAAAAATGCTCTGTTTCTCAAAATCTAGTGAATGTGGATCGAATAAAACAGTTATTCCACTCAGTCTCATTGTGCATGGCTTCTAGCCAACTCAGTGCTATGTGACTCGTCGCCGATCAGCTCATGTACAACTCGATTTTGTGGAATAACTGTAAAATATTGTACTTTTAGCAGTACAGTGGCTTGTCACTGGATCAGTTCCCTCTAAGGTGCTTATTTGTACCCTTTGTATACTGCTTGGGAACATATAAGTACCTTTTTGGCCCTTAAAAGGTACACATAGCTACCGTGAGGCTCAATAATGAGCCCTAGAGGGTATAATAGTGTTGTTTGTATCTTGGGAGACAGAAATGGACTCCTACTGTACCCCTATTACTGACAGTGTTATTAAAACTGATTTTTGAGGCCTGTGCTGCTGATCTCAGGTCTATAAAGTAGATATAAGTTGTTCTGACTGAGCTATGAGCTCAGCGAGGTAGATATATGGTTACTGATGCTGATATTTTAGGTCAGTGAGAGTGATCTTTGATGCCTGTGAGGCTGATCTCAGGTCTGTGAGGCTGGTCTTAGGTTAGTAAGACAGATATAGGGCTCCCGAGACTGATCTTTGAGGTTTATGGGTCAGTGATATTGATTTTTTTTTAATGTTAGTGAAACTAATCTTTGAGATCTGTGAGGCTGATCTTTGAGGTCAGTGAGATAAACATACATAAGGTTAAGGAATGAGGCTGATCTTTGAGGTCGGTGAGGTAGATATACATGGGGTTAAGGAATGAGGCTGATCTTTGAGGTCAGTGAGGTAGATATACATAAGGTTAAGGAATGAGGCTGATCTTTGAGGTCAGTGAGGTAGATATACATGGGGTTAAGGAATGAGGCTGATCTTTGAGGTCAGTGAGGTAGATATACATGGGGTTAAGGAATGAGGCTGATCTTTGAGGTCAGTGAAGTAGATATACATGGTGTTAAGGAATGAGGCTGATCTTTGAGGTCAGTGAGGTAGATATGCATGAGGTTAAGGAATGAGACTGATCTTTGAGGTCAGTGAGGTAGATATACATGGGGTTAAGGAATGAGGCTGATCTTTGAGGTCAGTGAGGTAGATATACATAAAGTTAAGGAATGAGGCTGATCTTTGAGGTCAGTGAGTCTGATCTCAGCTCCGTGGCACTGATCTGAGGTCAGGCAGATCTGAGGTCTTGGAGACTAATTAATATCAATAGATCTGGTCAGTGATCAGTGAGAATATCACTGAGGCTCAATAGGTCAGCGAGGCTGGTTGTTAATCCCACTGAGGCAGGTCTGAGGTTACTGTAACCGATCTAATAAACAGTTATTCCACAAAATCGAGTCACACATGAGCTGCTTGCCGATGAGGCGCGTAGCACCGAGTTGCCTATAAGCCATGTACGATAAGATTGAGTGGAATAACTGTTTTATTTGGGTGGCATGGTGGTGTAGTGATTAGCGCTGTCGCCTCACAGCAAGAAAGTCCTGGGTTTGAGCCCAGTGGCCGGCGAGAGCCTTTCTGTGTGGAGTTTGCATGTTCTCCCTGTGTCTGCATAGGTTTTGGGTTTCCTCCGGGTGCTCCGGTTTCCCCCACAGTCCAAAGACATGCAGGTTAGGATAATTGGTGGCTCTAAATTGACCGTAGGTGTGAATGTGAGTGTGAATGGCCGTTTGTCTCTGTGTCAGCCCTGTGATAACCTGGCGACTTGTCCAGGGTGAACCCCGTCTCTCGTCCATAGTCAGCTGGGATAGACTCCAGCTAGGACAGGATAAGCAGCTACAGATGATGGATGGATGGAACTGTTTTATTCTATCCACATTCACTGGATTTTGAGAAACAGAGCATTATTTTCATTTTTATTTTTTGCAAATTTGAAAAAAAAAAACCTTTATAAAAAAATGTCCGACAAAATCATTTCTGCTTAGTCAGCCTTCTTAAAAACCTATCGGTGGCTGTACAAATTGACTTTAGCATTGTTTTTCTTGTAGAAAGTGACGTCTTGCCAAGGAATAGAATAGCTTTATACATTTATTTAATTCTTCCTTGGACATTTCAGTTCTGTAATTTTCAAACTTCTTTGAGCTTTGAAACAGTCTAAAAAATGTCAATAAATGTTAATGCTTAAAGACGAAGAATGTAAACAAGCCAGCAAAACGACAGGAGCAATTTGTGAAATATGCAATAATAATAATAATAATAATAATAATAATAACAACAAACAACAATAATTCTTGAAAAAAAGATACGCTCTTACCATCAAATACTTTTATTCCATATTTTGTTGCTTTTTTCTGTATTTTTTTAGGGTTTTGTTTTCAAATAGAGTTTTTATTTCGTCTTCGGCTGGTTCAGCAACACGCTCCGCCATTTTGTTTTTCTCTACTCACGTTATATGAGCTGATATCCTAGTAGTATACTAGTCAATCAGAGTGTGTGATTGCTCATAGCCAGTGAATGTGGATAGAATAATGTGGGTTTGGAACGCTCTTTGATCCCATCCCACTCACCCTCTCTCCATCCAACAGCAGGTGGACTCGAAAGATGACTCGGTCCTCCAGCGAAACCTCCTCATTTCTGTAGAGGATCTGAAATATCCGACCAAACACAACCTCATCGTAAACGCCGGCCTTTGTGAAACTGCATTCACCTACAGGAAGAGAGATAAAGGGATCGAGTCAGGACGTATACAATATTAAAGATGGAAAAAATAATTCAATTCAGACTTTTGTTTGAAAGAATCGAAAAGAATCGAGATTTTCGGGATAATGTGAATAAGTTTGGTGTTGTGGTTGAAGGTAAGTCAAGGTTGAGATGTCAGACAGAACTGAGACTCATAGTCTAGTGGAAAAGGCTCTGTAAAGCCTGGTTAGTTAACTAGCTTCAACTGAAGAAGATCCAGGAATCATCAGTGTGTTTGTACAGGGATAAATACAGTGGTGCTTGAAAGTTTGTGAACCCTTTCAAATGTTCTATATTTCTGCATAAATGTGACCTAAAACATCATCAGATTTTCACACAAGTCCTAAAAGTAGATAGAGAGAACCCAGTTAAACAAATGAGACAAAATATTATACTTGGCCATTTATTTATTGAAGAAAATGATCCAATATTACATATCTGTGAAAGGCAAAAGTATGTGAACCTCTAGGATTAGCAGTTAATTTGAAGGTGAAATTAGAGTCAGGTGTTTTCAATCAATGGGATGACAATCAGGTGTGAGTGGGCACCCTGTTTTATTTAAAGAACAGGGATCTATCAAAGTCTGAGCTTCACAACACATGTTTGTGGAAGTGTATCATGGCACGAACAAAGGAGATTTCTGAGGACCTCAGAAAAAGCGTTGTTGATGCTCATCAGGCTGGAAAAGGTTACAAAACCATCTCTAAAGAGTTTGGAGTCCACCAATCCACAGTCAGACTGTGTACAAACAGAAGAAATTCAAGACCATTGTTACCCTCCCCAGGAGTGGTTAACCAACAAAGATCACTCCAAGAGCAAGGCGTGTAATAGTCGGCGAGGTCACAAAGGACCCCAGGGTAACTTCTAAGCAACTGAAGGCCTCTCTCACATTGGCTAATGTTAATGTTCATGAGTCCACCATTAGGAGAAAATTGAACAACAATGGTGTGCATGGCAGGGTTGCAAGGAGAAAGCCACTGCTCTCCAAAAAGAACATTGCTGCTCACCTGCAGTTTGTGAAAGATCATGTGGACAAGCCAGAAGGCTACTGGAAAAATGTTTTGTGGACGGATGAGACCAAAATAGAACTTTTTGGTTTAAATGAGAAGCGTTATGTTTGGAGAAAGGAAAACACTGCATTCCAGCATAAGAACCTTATCCCATCTGTGAAACATGACTTGGGCCTGTTTTGCTGCATCTGGGCCAGGATGACTTGCCATCATTGATGGAACAATGAATTCTGAATTATACCAGCGAATTCTAAAGGAAAATGTCAGGACATCTGTCCATGAACTGAATCTCAAGAGAAGGTTGGTCATGCAGCAAGACAACGACCCTAAGCACACAAGTCGTTCTACCAAAGAATGGTTAAAGAAGAATAAAGTTAATGTTTTGGAATGGCCAAGTCAAAGTCCTGACCTTAATCCAATGGAAATGTTGTGGAAGGATCTGAAGCGAGCAGTTCATGTGAGGAAACCCACCAACATCCCAGAGATGAAGCTGTTCTGTACGGAGGAATGGGCTAAAATTCCTCCAAGCCGGTGTGCAGGACTGATCAACAGTTACCAGAAACATTTAGTTGCAGTTATTGCTGCACAAGGGGGTCACACCAGATACTGAAAGCAAAGGTTCACATACTTTTGCCACTCACAGATATGTAATATTGGATCGTTTTCCTCAATAAATAAATGACCAAGTATAATATTTTTGTCTCATTTGTTTAACTGGGTTCTCTTTATCTACTTTTAGGACTTGTGTGAAAATCTGATGATGTTTTGGGTCATATTTATGCAGAAATATAGAAAATTCTAAAGGGTTCACAAACTTTCAAGCACCACTGTAAATTGGCTGGTGATGACGTGTGTTCTCCATGGCAGATGATGTGAAGAAGATCCTCTAACAATAGAGCTGTGATTAAGAAAATGTCTCCAGTACATCCTGCTGACGTCAATCAGTTTGATCTGGAAAACAAACTCACATAAACACATCCATTCCTTTTATTCTGTCCATTAGTATGTTTTATTTATGCTATGTTTCTCCATTGCTGTTAGCATATATATTTGCACCTTTCCTGCGAGTTTAGCATCATCCTGCTCCATCCTCTTGGCATTAAACTGGAAAACTGTACAGTGTAAACCTGAATGAACTCAATAATTTGAGCCTGTTAGCATTCTGACTGATCAAAACACAACACACACTCACACACTCATCCAATTACGTTACAGCTGCTTAAAGGATCAGACCATTAAACATCCTTCATACTTTATATTAACATTGTGTACAATGAGGTCATTATAACAAGTATGTGATGAATAATATTTGATATATTATTCCAAAATGTATCACTCTATGAATAAATTGTTTCTCGACTCTCTCCATTCATCTCTGTTGAAAACTCCTGAATTTGCTCCCACTTGTGCCCGAGCTGAAGCTTTGCCCTTCACAGGACTGCAGCCTGACATCACTTCTGAATGCAGTGTTACAGAATCAGCGTGTTTTAGTGTGAATGGGCGACATGTTTGTTCATATTTTGTGAGAATCTGATATACGGAGAGGAAGTGTTCTTCTGCAGCTGAAAATCACAGCTACGCGTTTGACTTTAATGAAAAGCAGCACTGTTGGTGCTATTGTTCTGCATTAGATTAGGTTGATGGAGGGGGGGAGAGCAAGAGAGAGACAGACAGGGATAGAAAGAAAGAGAGAGACAAAGAGAAAAAGAGAGACAGAAAGAGAGACAGAGACAGGGGGAGAGAAAGGGAGAAAGAGAGCGAGAGAGAGAGACAGACAGGGAGAGGCAGACAAAGAGACAAAGAGAGAATGAGAGAGAGAGAGAGAGAGAGAGAGAGAGAGACAGAGAGATACAAACAGAGAGAGAGACAGTGAGAGAGAGAGAGACAGACAGACAGGGAGAGACAGAGAGACAGACCAAAAGAGATACAGACAGAGAAGATAGACAAACAGAAAAAGAGAGACAGAGAAAAAGAGAGACAGAAAGAGAGACAGAGACAGGGGAGAAAGGGAGAAAGAGAGAGAGAGACAGACAAGGAGAGGCAGTCAGAGAGAAAGAGACAGAAAGAGAGAATGAGAGAGAGAGACAGACAGACAGACAGACAGACAGACAGACAGACAGGGAGAGACAGAGAGATACAAACAGAGACAGACAGACAGGGAGAGACAGAGAGATACAAACAGAGAGAGACAGAGAGACAGGGAGACAGACTGAAAGGGATACAGACAGAGAAGATACTGTAGACAAACAGAAAAAGAGAGACAGAGAAAAAGAGAGACAGAGACGGGGAGAAAGAGAGAGAGAGAGAGAGAGACAGACAAGGAGAGGCAGACAGAGAGAAAGAGACAGAAAGAGAGAATGAGAGAGAGACAGAGAGAGAGAGAGAGAGAGAGAGAGAGAGAGAGACAGACAGACAGACAGACAGACAGACAGGGAGAGACAGAGAGATACAAACAGAGAGAGAGACAGGGAGACAGACCGAAAGAGATACAGACAGAGAAGATAGACAAACAGAAAAAGAGAGACAGAGAATGAAAGAGAGATAAAAACAGAGAGTCTCAGCACATTGTGTTTCTGTCTCTCCAAAGGTTAAAGGATCAGCAGTGAATTGTTCTGTTCTTTCCAACACATGCTGAGACCAGAACTCATCTTCCACGCCTTTCTTTCTCTCCTCGCTATGATTCCTCTCTCTCTCTCTCTCTCTCTCTCTCTCTCGCGTGCTCTCTCTAATAGCAGTAATAAAAAATAATGACTTCTATACCACAACTCTGTCTAATTCTGAATTCTGATTGGTCAGAAGTTGTTGATTAATTTTCTGTATCATCATCTCTAACAGCTTTCTATAAATGTGCTTCTTCTAATCTGTTATTGTTTCTATAGTAACAGCTCATTCACAGGGACTTATTTCGCATTGAACAGAAGGAGTCTCCAGTGTCAGGGCTTTGTAACAGTCAGAGGTAAAGCTGGAACATCGTTTACACTCTGCCGTTTCTCAGTAACAGGACGAGGTCCTTTTTTGCCTTATTAACTTCAGGAAAGACAAGGGGGTGCTTAAGGGGTGCTACGGCTATCCTTGGGGTATCTACAGTACCCCAAGCCCCTCCCTGGCACCACCCACTGCTATAACACAAGTGAGCACTTGTATAGCAGAAGTTTTCCAACATTCCATGTAACAACAAATGGCACGATTTTTTGATCGGTAATGAATGCTATTATAGGAAAATTATCAGCTTTGGTGTGGTTACAGGAACTCTGCTTCATCACACCACCCCGTGATCGATTACTTTACTATAAGTGCACACGCCCAAGTGATTCCTGTTTTACATAGACTTAGATTATTCTGAATATTTCAGTGACTTATATTATCCTAGTTAGTCTCATATTATTCATAACTGAACCGGATATTTAGAGAGATCGAGTGACTAGGCCTGGGAACTTCTCTGCTGTCGGAACCACACTTCCTGATCCTGAAGGATCGTGTCTGATCTGTGCGTGAGACAGTGAGGATCCGATTTTATTCACACACAAAAAAACTCAGCGGAGACCAGGCACTCGTTCACACCAGACTCCTGTTTTCACTAAAGAGCCATGAGACAAAAAGGAAAGTGTGCACTTTCCCTGGAAAAAAATCTTTACAAACAGCAAACACTGCCACTGTGCATGCTGTTTTACAGCCCGCTTCACCGCATCCTTATTAAGTGCATCCATGCTGATTGGATCTGCAGGAGAGCTAACGGCAGAAAGATTATTGCAGACTGAGCTGCATGCTAGCACAGAGCAGGAAAAAAACATAAACATTCACAACAGACAGAGGAACAGAGAGAGAGAATAAAACTACAGAGAGAGAGAGAGAGAGATGCTGAGCGATGACTGAGATCAGAAGCTGACCTGAAACTGGATGAGATTAGAGAGAAAGGACAAATGGAAGTCAGATCATAGAATGAAGCGGATTTAGTGAAAGACGGGACGTGAGATGAGGTGGTTTCTGAGATTTATGAAAGACACATTAAAACTCTTCAACAGGACACAATGTAAAGCTGAGTCAATAAGATATGGCAGTGTTTCTCAATCCTGGGCCTGGAGCCTCTCCTGTCCTGGATATCTTCTATCTATCGATCCAAACCCACCTGATTGAAATTAAAATGCTCTCGGTTAAATCAGATGTGCTCAGCTGATCAAAAGTGTCACTGAGCAGGTAATCAGGTACGTCAAGCAGGAAAAGATGGAATACGTGCAGAGCAGGGCATGGCATAGGTAGAGGGATTGAGAATCAGTGAGATGTGAAACAGAGGCCACACCTCCATCACTGTGACTGGCAGGTACAAAGACCACGCCTCCATCACTGTGACTGACATGTACAATGGCCACACCTCCATCACTGTGACTGATAGGTACAATGGCCATGCCTTTATCATTGTGACTGACAGGTACAATGGCCACACCTTTATCACTGTGACTAATAGGTACAATGGCCACGCCTCCATTCCTGTAACTGACAGATATAATGACCATGTCTCCATCACTGTGACTGATAGGTACAATGGCCATGCCTTTATCATTGTGACTGACAGGTACAATGGCCACACCTTTATCACTGTGACTAATAGGTACAATGGCCACGCCTCCATTCCTGTAACTGACAGATATAATGACCATGTCTCCATCACTGTGACTGACACGTATAATGGCCACGCCTCCATTCCTGTAACTGACAGGTACAATGACCACGCCTCCATCACTGACTGACAGGTACAATGACCACACCTTTATCACTGTGACTAATAGGTACAATGGCCACGCCTCCATTCCTGTAACTGACAGATATAATGACCATGTCTCCATCACTGTGACTGACACGTATAATGGCCACGCCTCCATTCCTGTAACTGACAGGTACAATGACCATGCCTCCATAACTGTGACTGACAGGTACAATGGCCACACTTTTTTTTTTTTCTACAGAGGCCACACCTCCATCACTGTGACTGACATGTACAATGGCCACATCTTTTTTTCTACAGAGGCCACACCTCCATCACTGTGACTGACAGGTACAATGGCCACACCTCCATCACTGTGACTGACAGGTACAATGGCCACGCCTTTATCACTGTGACTGACAGGTACAATGACCACGCCTCCATCACTGACTGACAGGTACAATGACCACACCTTTATCACTGTGACTAATAGGTACAATGGCCACGCCTCCATTCCTGTAACTGACAGATATAATGACCATGTCTCCATCACTGTGACTGACACGTATAATGGCCACGCCTCCATTCCTGTAACTGACAGGTACAATGACCACGCCTCCATAACTGTGACTGACAGGTACAATGGCCACACTTTTTTTTTTCTACAGAGGCCACACCTCCATCACTGTGACTGACATGTACAATGGCCACATCTTTTTTTCTACAGAGGCCACACCTCCATCACTGTGACTGACAGATACAATGGCCACACCTCCATCACTGTGACTGACAGGTACAATGGCCACACCTCCATCACTGTGACTGACAGGTACAATGGCCACGCCTTTATCACTGTGACTGACAGGTACAATGACCACGCCTCCATCACTGACTGACAGGTACAATGACCACACCTTTATCACTGTGACTAATAGGTACAATGGCCACGCCTCCATTCCTGTAACTGACAGATATAATGACCATGTCTCCATCACTGTGACTGACACGTATAATGGCCACGCCTCCATTCCTGTAACTGACAGGTACAATGACCACGCCTCCATAACTGTGACTGACAGGTACAATGGCCACACTTTTTTTTTTCTACAGAGGCCACACCTCCATCACTGTGACTGACATGTACAATGGCCACATCTTTTTTTCTACAGAGGCCACACCTCCATCACTGTGACTGACATGTACAATGGCCACACCTCCATCACTGTGACTGACAGGTACAATGGCCACACCTCCATCACTGTGACTGACAGGTACAATGGCCACGCCTTTATCACTGTGACTGACAGGTACAATGACCACGCCTCCATCACTGACTGACAGGTACAATGACCACACCTTTATCACTGTGACTAATAGGTACAATGGCCACGCCTCCATTCCTGTAACTGACAGATATAATGACCATGTCTCCATCACTGTGACTGACACGTATAATGGCCACGCCTCCATTCCTGTAACTGACAGGTACAATGACCACGCCTCCATAACTGTGACTGACAGGTACAATGGCCACACTTTTTTTTTTTCTACAGAGGCCACACCTCCATCACTGTGACTGACATGTACAATGGCCACATCTTTTTTTCGACAGAGGCCACGCCTCCTTCACTGGGACTGACAGGTACAGTATGCATGTGTTACTGAACTCCTAATTGTGTGTGTCTCAGATGTGCTCATTTTTTGTCCCCTAAACACACACCTTCACAGGTGTAATAACACATGGGAGAGTGCAGATAATATACAGGACCAGCTTTGTGTGTGTGTGTGTGTGTGTGTGTGTGTGTGTGTGTGTGTGTGTGTGTGTATGTGATAGAGAGACAGAGAGAGAGAGAGAGGTAGGTTCTGTGAGGTGATAGTCTTTCATTCTCTCTCTCTCTCTCTCTCTCTCTCACACACACACACACACACACACACACACACACACACACAAAGGCTGAACACAGCTAGATTACTATTTATAACTTTACAGTATGCCCTGATCCTGAGAGAACATGAGTACAAGATAGATAGATAGATAGATAGATAGATAGATAGATAGATAGATAGATAGATAGATAGATCTTACCTGTGTGTCCAGGTGTTGTGGTTATAAGCCTGTGTGGAACATGTGGCGACACTCTCAGCCCCGCCCTCACCTGATAGAACCTGCAGCCAATCAGAGAATGAGGGAGTTATTACAGCATCACCTTACTCACTATTGGCGACTCAGTGCTACTCTGCAGTGGTGATGTCTGTGATGGTGCTTCTCTGCCTGTTTATTAGATACATTAGCTGTATAACTAATAGACTGACAGCTCTGGGGGGTTTGTTCTCTGAATTATAGAGTGAGTGAGTGATATCCTGTTAACTCATGCAGAGAAAATGTAACAGTTAGTCACGTGATATGATATAAAGTTCTCCATTTACAGTTCCTTTTGAGTAAGTTCTGCATTAATTCACTTTCTTAACTTCCCAAGGCTGCTGCATTAAAAGCATGCAAGTCTGATCACTGGTTAAATACTAATTGTCAGTGTCTGAAAATAAAACAGTACCCTGAATAGTAAATGCAAACTACATTCTTTTTTTTTTTAATAATACAAAATAAGACCAGAATAAAAAGAAAAATAGAAGGCCACACCTCCTGACTGGGTCTGATGGTTAAAGGAAATACGAGGCCACACCATCTTACAGTGACTGACAGATACAGAGGCCACACCTCCTTTACTAAAACTGACAGTTAAGGACACACCTCCTTCACTGAGACTGACAGGTACAGAGGCCACACCTCCTTCACTGAGACTGACAGGTACAGAGGCCACGCCTCCTTTACTAAAACTGACAGGTACAGAGGCCACGCCTCCTTCACTGAGACTGACAGTTACAGAGGCCACCCCTCTTTCACTGAGACTGACAGGTACAGAGGCCACACCTCCTTCACTGAGACTGACAGGTACAGAGGCCACGCCTCCTTTACTAAAACTGACAGGTACAGAGGCCACACCTCCTTCACTGAGACTGACAGTTACAGAGGCCACACCTCTTTCACTGAGACTGACAGGTACAGAGGCCACACCTCCTTCATTGAGACTGGTAGGTACCGTACAGATGCCACGCCTCCTTCACTGAGACTGACAGGTACAGAGGCCACGCCTCCTTCACCGAGACTGACAGGTACAGAGGCCATGCCTCCTTCACCGAGACTGATAGGTACAGAGGCCACGCCTCCTTCACTGAGACTGACAGGTACAGAGGCCACGCCTCCTTTACTAAAACTGACAGGTACAGAGGCCACACCTCCTTCACTGAGACTGACAGTTACAGAGGCCACACCTCTTTCACTGAGACTGACAGGTACAGAGGCCACACCTCCTTCATTGAGACTGGTAGGTACCGTACAGATGCCACGCCTCCTTCACTGAGACTGACAGGTACAGAGGCCACGCCTCCTTCACCGAGACTGATAGGTACAGAGGCCATGCCTCCTTCACCGAGACTGATAGGTACAGAGGCCACGCCTCCTTCACTGAGACTGACAGGTACAGAGGCCACGCCTCCTTTACTAAAACTGAAAGGTACAAAAGTCACACCTTCTTCACTGAGACTGACAGGTACAGATGCCACACCTCCTTCACTGAGACTGACAGGTACAGAGGCCACATCTCTGTCACTGAGACTGACAGGTACAGAGGCCACGCCTCCTTCACTGAGACTGACAGGTACAGAGGCCACGCCTCCTTCACTGAGACTGACAGGTACAGATGCCACACCTCCTTCACTGAGACTGACAGGTACAGAGGCCACACCTCCTTCACTGAGACTGACAGGTACAGAGGCCACATCTCAGTCACTGAGACTGACAGGTACAGAGGCCACACCTCCTTCACTGAGACTGACAGGTACAGAGGCCACGCCTCCTTCACTGCGACTGACAGGTACAGAGGCCACACCTCCTTCACTGAGACTGACAGGTACAGAGGCCACACCTCCTTCACTGAGACTGACAGGTACAGAGGCCACATCTCTGTCACTGAGACTGACAGGTACAGAGGCCACGCCTCCTTCACTGAGACTGACAGGTACAGAGGCCACGCCTCCTTCACTGAGACTGACAGGTACAGAGGCCACACCTCCTTCAGTGAGACTGACAGGTACAGATGCCACGCCTCCTTCACTGAGACTGATAGGTACAGAGGCCACACCTCCTTCACTGAGACTGACAGGTACAGAGGCCACACCTCCTTCACTGAGACTGACAGGTACAGAGGCCACACCTCCTTCACTGAGACTGACAGGTACAGAGGCCACACCTCCTTCACTGAGACTGATAGGTACAGATGCCACGCCTCCTTCACTGAGACTGACAGGTACAGAGGCCACATCTCTGTCACTGAGACTGACAGGTACAGAGGCCACATCTCTGTCACTGAGACTGACAGGTACAGAGGCCACACCTCCTTCACTGAGACTGACAGGTACAGAGGCCACACCTCCTTCAGTGAGACTGACAGGTACAGATGCCACGCCTCCTTCACTGAGACTGATAGGTACAGAGGCCACACCTCCTTCACTGAGACTGACAGGTACAGAGGCCACACCTCCTTCACTGAGACTGACAGGTACAGAGGCCACACCTCCTTCACTGAGACTGACAGGTACAGAGGCCACACCTCCTTCACTGAGACTGATAGGTACAGATGCCACGCCTCCTTCACTGAGACTGACAGGTACAGAGGCCACATCTCTGTCACTGAGACTGACAGGTACAGAGGCCACATCTCTGTCACTGAGACTGACAGGTACAGAGGCCACGCCTCCTTCACTGAGACTGACAGGTACAGAGGCCACACCTCCTTCACTGAGACTGACACTAAACTCAGTGATCTGTACTTGACTCTGTGGGAACAAAGTTGTTTCTCAGCTGAACTCTTTGCCCTTGCATGCTGAGGTAATGTTAATACCCGCCGGGGCAGAATGGTGCGGTCCGGAGTCCGGCCGCCTGAGAGAACAGGAATGTGTTTGTGTTCATCGAGGGAGGGGTCACTTTCCTCCCTGAGTAATGAGTAGGTTTAAATGTGAGAGTATGCAGAAGTGCTCAGGCCATTAGTACAACTTATTCATTTATCGCTCACACCTGTGTGTGTGTATGTGTGTGTGTGTGTGTGTGTGTGGGTACTATATCCTTGAATATTGCATTGAGATCACTGAGTTACTCCTCGTCTTCAGGCTAGGAGGAACTACAGGAATGTTAAATGCCCCGTCTAATGAATTATTTATACGCTGTAGAGAGATTAATCATTTATTCACATTTAGTTGACTGCTTTGCGTCGTTGACTTTCACACACAGAAGTTTGACGTCACTGTGTTTCAAGCAAGCGCCGTTATCTGAGCAGGTACATGGGGAAGAAATGAGTCCAGTGTTGCCATGGTTTCACAAAACGTGTTTGTTTTTGCACATCAGGATTCAGGAAGCGAAACTACAGGAGCACTGAGTTAATCTTTTATCCCACAGCACTGGTGAATCCTGGACTCTGATTGGTTAGAAGGTGATGTGGATTAATTTACCATAACAGCAGCTTTGACAGTCGTGAAGTTCCAAATCACAGGTTTATATTAATACGGTTGTTTCGTTTCTAGTATAGTAACAAACTTAATGTCGTATAAGTGGAATAAAACACAGCACCACACAGCACGCTTAGTTCCTCCTTTATTCACTGCTGTTGTTCTTTCAGAACTCTTCTTTAACCGAATATCACACTTGTGTTTGTTTTTAACACGTTTCACACACCAGATTGGAGTTGATAATGAGCTGATGGGTTGTGTGATAAAGCAGGAACACACACCAATCCGTACTCGGTGCTAGAGCTCATCATGCGTCACTAACAGCCATTTTATACGGAATTAATATCAATTCCTGATTTCAGGACACAGCTTGCAATTAACAAGGCACCACTGAAAGAAATCTCTCGTTCTTTCTTTCCTCGTTCTGTCACATCCCACTGAAGCTGTGGTTATGATGATGCTGTGGCCAGCAGGAATTATCTGCATTGATCTACTTCTATTATCTTTCTTTGGTTCATTAGTTTGTACTTCCTCTGTTTACCAGAAACACAGGGCGAACAAAAAACACTGACACACCGAGCTACACACTATGGCCAGAATTACACTGGGATCTCATCTCATCCCATCATCTCTAGCCGCTTTATCCTGTTCTACAGGGTCGCAGGCGAGCTGGAGCCTATCCCAGCTGACTACGGGCAAAAGGCAGGGTACACCCTGGACAAGTCGCCAGGTCATCACAGGGCTGACACACAGACACAGACAACCATTCACACTCACATTCACACCTACGGTCAATTTAGAGTCACCAGTTAACCTAACCTGCATGTCTTTGGACTGTGGGGGAAACCGGAGCACCCGGAGGAAACCCACGCGGACACGGGGAGAACATGCAAACTCCACACAGAAAGGCCCTCGCCGGCCACGGGGCTCAAACCTGGACATTCTTGCTGTGAAGCGACAGCGCTAACCACTACACCACCGTGCAGCCCAGATGTGATCACTTTGGGGAAAAAAAGCTGAGGGTCACTTTTTTCCATTTTCCTCCCTGTTGAGGTAAACAGTACGGCCCTATGGAAACAGGAAACAGCTGAACGTGAAGGAGGGGCTTTAACTAATTAGCATAATTATGGAACTGCATTACACCAAGATGGCAATGCGCAGAAAACATCGTGACTCTGCATCGACCCTTGGAGAGTTTTGAGTCGCAGGGATGTGATTTGTGGTTGACATTCGCGAATAGATCCATGAAACAAAAGATGAATATTTATATCTTTTCTCTGTTCCTGCTTTTGTGTTCTTGTTTCTTTCACTGTAAGATCAGAACATTAGGTGTATAATAACTCCATACTTGCTACTGTGGAGTCAAGCCCATGCATTCTAAGGCTACGATAGCTAAGTGCTAGCTAGAATGATTTAGTTATCTGTCCAGAAAAACGACACATCATCTAACCTTGCTCTATCTTGCAGCTGCGCTCACGAGGCAGGATTTCCTTTTCTTTTCCACTGACGGGAGAGCCGAGTCCTCCATGTTCACCCACGCCGACTTGTTTTGGTTAAAAGTAGGTCAAACATGTCCCACAGTGGTCACGTGATATTGTTGCTCACTTGCTTCAGCGATCTTCGGAATTGTAAAATGCGGGGCGCTTTTTATCTCGGCAAAACATTTACACACAGGGATAAACGGTGTGTGTGTGTGTGCAGCAGTGAAACATCTCGAAACTCCAACAGCAATAGAAATGGAACATTTTACATACATGTCAACCTATACGGAATGTCCGTATTTTATACGGATTTGATTCAATAAACGTCGTATACGGGCGTATAAATAAAGTTATACGGATTCTTTAAAAAAAACTTCAATATTTATTTAGAGCTATAATCAATTCCCACGATGATAAAAGAACGCATAACATTTACAAACGTACTGTACACCACACACAGCCAGTAAAGAGTCTTAGGAAATCGCGCGTTATTTTGTGGTAGCAAGACTTCGTTCCACTTTTGATCATGCGCACACCGCACTGCGAGAATCCCGCCAACCGGGAAGTCATAGACGCCGGCTTCTGCGTAGAATCATACGTCATCCTCGCCCGAGAATAAAGATGCCTCATTCATGTGCTGCGTTTAACTGTACCAACAGGTTTACTGTCCAAACGAGATCACATGGGATTACTTTTCACAGGTGAGACTGGAAAAATACTTTTCATTGTATTTGGCCATTATAACGTAATTTTACGAACAGATTTTCCTGACTTTGTGGCTAATATGAAGTCTCGCGCGTAATAGCCGCTCGGTGAAACCTGTCTCCAAACAACGAAGTATTTCCTTCGTAACTACGCTGATAACACTTTGTGTTTTTGTCAAACATTGGGGCTTTGTATTCATTCTGAAGGTTTATTGTTATTAATATTGAATAAAACAGTTAGGGATATATCATTGTTGATTATCATTCAAATTTTAGGTAAATTATTTTAATTTGCATCTTATATGGATTTTATAAGGGAAATATGGATTTTGGAGGTTGGTTATACAGGTTTGATTGACCAAAGGTTGACATGTATGCATTTTGCCCAGAATTAATTTGCAGTCAGAACCTTTAATATGAAATTAAATAATGTGAAATCTACACAGGTTAGTAAATTCATGTTGGCTAGCTTGCTAAATTAGCGATGAATATCCTCTTAGAAATCCTGTCTCTAGTTAGATAGAAAATGTGAGAATTTCCCTCTGAAATGAATGAACTGATCTATCTGGCTAGCTAGCTGTAATGTTGTCTCATGTTTGCTAGCTGGACAAAAAACTCTAAGAATTCTGTGAATACAGGAGTATATCTGGATGCCACTGACTTCCTCCTTCCTACTTAAAGACGGCCATTTTAGAGAAAATGTGTCACACTTCTAAAATACACACTGCTTCCAGCTTATAGCTTTTCCAGTCCAGTGTATCTCACGTCTCCCACGTCTCTCATGTCCATCACCTCAGTACAATGTGTCTCAGTCCTGCAATAGCTCGATATAATGACAGTCCTCTGTTTTCAATTATCAGACACAGTAGATTAGATGTTGACATATTCTTCACTGGTGACTAAACGAGACCAGAAGTGATTAAGCGGTGTGGAAAACAGGATGGACATTCTGCAGTCATGCAGGAGAACAACAGTCAGGAGACCTGTAAGCACCAAGAGCCCACTACAGACATGCTCCTGCTGAATGTTCCTCGATCTCGGATGAAACAGGCCCTTTGCTGTCTCTGCACTGAGACCCTGGAAGAGTCTACTGGTAGACATCAGACATGCTTGTGCTGTGACTGCTTTGAAATCAAATATATTTTTCTTCCATAACAGAGTAGTGTGTGTGTGTGTGTGTGTGTGTGTGTGTGTGTGTGTGTGTGTCAGGGCTTTACATTAACTTTTTTGCTCACCGGCCACTGTGGCTAGTGGTTTTCCTGAGTCACTAGCCATTCAGCCTTTTCACTAGCCACAATTTTGTTGCCAGGAAATCGAAGTTTTTTATTCACCATGATATGTTAAAGTTCGGAAGATCTAGATTTAATTATGAATGGCAGCGTATAATGTATCTCTACAGTAGCACTCAAGTATTCAGTGCTGTTAAGGTCGCTCCCTATATGACAACATGCAACCAATTCAGACAAAAATATAAAGAGTATTCTGTTTATTGAACTCAAATTTAAGCCCCTTACAATATGAAATATCGTATAATATGAAAAATAACATTCAGTACAACTGAACTGATTCTAATATTAAAAGTCCAATTCAAAACATTTATCATTGAAAAACGTTTGATGTTTTGATATGCAAGTATTATGTGTATTATCAAGTATTATTATGCATATTATGTATTATCTATTAATAGTGTGTGTGTGTGTGTGTGTGTGTGTGTGTGTGTGTGTGTGTGTGTGTGTGTGTGAGGCTTCCAGCAAGGCAAGGCAAGGCAAGGCAAGTTTATTTATATAGCACATTTCATACACAGTGGCAGTTCAATGTGCTTTACAGAAGTAAAAGCAAAACAGTAAACAATAGAAAATAAAATTACATAAAATAAATGGGGAAGAAAAATAATAAGAATTAAACAATAGTAGAAATAAAATAATAAAATGAAGTAAAAGTTCAGTAAAAGAAAAAAAAACAGCAGAATAAAATAGAATAAAAGTTAAGTAAAATTTAAAACATGCAGAGACTGTAAAAGTTAAGAGTTTAAAACATGTAGAGATGACAATATTAATAATTTAGCAGAAAGCATCTGAGAACAGCTTGGTCTTTAGTCTAAATTTGAAGCTGCCAACAGCAGGAGCATTTTTGATGTCCTCTGGCAGTTGGTTCCATAGCTGTACTGCATAGTAGCTAAAAGCTGCTTCACCACACTTTGTTTTAACAACAGGTTTTACCAGTAAATTTTGCTGCTGCGATCTGGTAGATCTGATGGGGTTAGGCCGCTGCAACATATCAGAGAGGTAATTGGGCCCTGTACCATTTAAAGATTTGTACACCAGCAGCAATGCTTTAAAGTCAATTCTGTAGCTTACTGGAAGCCAATGAAGGGACCTTAGAATTGGAGTAATGTGTTCTGTTCTTTTTGTTCGTGTGAGAACCCTAGCCGCTGCATTTTGAACCAGCTGAAGTCGTTTGATGGTCTTTTTTGGCAGGTCTGTGAAAAGGCCATTGCAGTAATCAACCCTACTAGAGATGAAGGCATGCATAAGTTTTTCCAGATCAGCAGGCCATAAGTTGATAGCTGGGGCGGGATCAACTTCTTTCCAATCGTGTGAACGTTTCTAAACAGCAGCTCCATCCTCTCCGGCTCAGCCGACTTCATGACAGCCAGGGACTGAAAGCAATGCTGTCCTGTAGTGACCAGCTGTCTTCGCCTGTTTTGATGTTATAGTACTGATGTGCGCATTTGACTTTTCGTGATCCTTTATAGTTTCGAGTTTAAAATTACTGGTGCCTGTCTTTGCCAGACTTTCTACAGTCTTCGCAGTACATGGTATTTTCGGTTTTGCTATGAACTAGCCAATCTCACCCAAACTTCCATTTGTCATTGAACTGTCTTATCTTCCTATTTGCGTTTTGTTCATCTCCATGGCCGCAGCCAGCTCTGAGGCCCCCGCAGTCCGGACCTCGGTCATTTTTAAGAGCTGAAAATACATTTGTATGCTAAATATTCAACTGGATAAAAAAAATAAAGAATAACATTAAAACATCTCCGTAAAAAGTGCATTGTTAATGATGTTAAACGTTGATTCTGTCTCTGTTTGGTGCGCGCGGCTCTGAGACCAAGAACACAAAAGCGAATGAGCGCGCGCGCGACTCGGGGGAGGAACACAGTGCAGGAGACACAGGGTTTCCATGGTAACCATCAGCGCACTTTCATGAAGCTGTTAAATTTACATTTTTGAACTTCGTAGTCAGCTGGGATAGGCTCCAGCTTGTCTGCGACCCTGTAGAACAGGATAAAGCGGCTAGAGATAATGAGATGAGATGAGATTAAAACATATTTCCCAGCTTAAGGTTGGTCCATATCGTGAAATACTGTGACCTCGGCCCAGAGGCCTCGGTCAGTATTTTCAAGACCTCGGTCACGGTATTTCATGATATGGACCCCCCCAGCTAGTAAATAATACACACACACATACACACACACATGACGGTACTGTTCCGTCCCAGGTTATGAGAGATGCGTTACACTGATTCTGACAACATGATGACATCTTGGCTACAGCCTACAAAAAAAAAAAAAAAAAACTTACGAATGAGTACGCCTTTTCAACCAACAGGGAACAGGTTCTTGAACCGATTCCATTCAGGATTCTTTGAACAAGAACAGAATCCGTTCTCTGTGGGTCGAAAAGGGGTAGCGTCCCAGTTCGGTTATACTAAACATAGGCACTAATGGAACGCTGATCAGCCAATCAAATTAGTGAGTCTGTATATTACTGAACTGTTGTATAATTAGTTAATTAGCTGATTATAGCTGAACCAGGGGAAAATGGTGCATTCCAGGACCACATTCAGGAACCTGTGGTGTAATGTAAACGTGGCCATGTTTTGCCTCTAGTGGCTTTCCATATAGGATGCACCATCAAAACCCTATATTCAATATCTTGAAAGAGGCTAAAGAGGAGCTCAAGAGGAGCTCATATGACTCTCTGAGCAGATCGGGTTTACTTTTCAGGTTTACTCCATACTATATGTGCAGCAGCGCAGTTGTAGCCTGCCTTGTTTGTGATTTTAAAAATAAATAATTCGATAAGCCAAAGCAATAGAGTGGAAAGTTTCAACTTAGGTTTGCCTTGGATAACTTTGCCTAAAACATACTGATTTTTTCCCAGAATTTTTTTTGTGTAGGTGTAACGGATGCCGGATTGTTAATGTATCTCAGTTCCATAGGCTACATGGTTGGGTATCTTTTGTCCTCATTGCTTGGGCCAGATCAAACCATTAAACAAGCTTCAATTATTCTTACTCTTGCCACATACATGATTTTTTTTTTTTCAAAACTGATGATATTCAGTTCAAACACCATTAAAAGTAATTTCAGGAATAGATCTCTTGTGTGGCGTGTAATTCACCCCTCTCATTTAAATATGGCGAACATGTTTCGGCGCGCGCTTTGCGCATCACGGACCTCGGTGATTTTAAAATGCTGCTCCGGCCCTGATCATCTCTGCCCCTTTTTCCCTGAGCAGCAGGGTTTGAAACTCCAGCTATACGCCGCCACATAGTGCGCTTGTCAGTCGTCAGCAACTTTGTTGCTTCGTTCATTAACCGCAGGTTACCGTATCAGTGATTTTATCTGAGCCGTTAACGAACATTCTAAACAATTCTAACATGTTGTCAGAATGTTTATGCAGGCGCTCATGGGAGTTGTAGGCGTGTAATATTACATTGCAATGCGTTTATTATATCAGATGCCTTCAGAGAAAACTACAATTAAAATATATTGTCATACCACAGAATAAACCACCCGCCAAAGTGGCTAGTGGGACTAAAGTCATTACCCGCCAAAGCCCAGTTTTACCTGCATTTGGCGGGTGGGCGGGTGCTAATGTAAAGCCCTGGTGTGTGTGTGTGTGTGTGTGTGTGTGTGTGTGTGTGTGTGTGTGTGTGTGTGTGAATTGTGTGTTTATGTCCTATTAGCTAATGTTCTTGTCTAATGCAGTCAAGAGCACTAAGAGATCATGTAAACATGGGTTCCACATGGACTCACCCTCTCTGGAAGAGATCCACATTGTGAAATTTGTGCAGCTCCACAGAAAACTCCACAGTGCCCTGTACTTCAGACATCACCTATTCCATCACCTACAGGGAGACATAGAGGGGACAAAGGGCATCAGTTTAGCACTCTGTAAGAGCAGAGGTGTCCGATCTGATAAGAGGACACTTAATCCCTAATATGTGGTCAAAAGCAAAACGGAGACCGATGGGCGTGAGTGTCTGTCTTTCAATGAGACACATTTGCATGTCAGAGTGAGAGAGATGGGTGTGTACTGGAGGGACACAGATAGATATGACTTGAATTGGACAGATGGATGTGTCTTAGCATGGGACATATGAGTGTGCATTGGAGTGAGCCAAATGGACATGTCTTTGACTGACATATGGGTGTGTCTTTGAGTGAGACAACTGGGTGTATCTGAGTTAGACATGTGGGCATGTCTTTGAGTGAGAAAGATGCATGTTTCTTTGAGTTAGACAGATGGGCATGTTTTTGTGAGGTATATGGATATGTCTTTGAGTAAGACAGATGGGTGTGCCTTTAAGTGAGACAGTTGGGCATGTCTTTGATTTGTATAGATGGGTGTGTCTGAGTGAGATGGATGGGTGTGTCTTTGAGTGAGACAGTTGGGCATGTCTTTGATTTTAATAGATGGGTGTGTCTGAGTGTGACAGATGGGTATGTCTTTGAGAGGCATATGAGCATGTCTTTGAGTGAGACAGTTGGGCATGTCTTTGATTTTGTATCTTTGAGCAAGACAGATGGGTATGTCTTTGAGTGAGACAGATGGGCATGTCTTTGAGTGAGACATATGGGCATATCTTTTAGTGAGACAGATGCGTACTGTATGTGTTTGGGCGAGACAGATGGGCATGTCTTTGAGTGAGACAGATGGGCATGTCTTTGAGTGAGACATATGGGCATATCTTTTAGTGAGACAGATGGGTACTGTATGTGTTTGGGTGAGACAGATGGGCATGTCTTTGAGTGAGACAGATGGGTACTGTATGTGTTTGGGTGAGACAGATGGGCATGTCTTTGAGTGAGACAGATGGGCATGTCTTTGAGTGAGACAGATGGGCATGTCTTTGAGTGAGACAGATAGGCATGTGTTTGAGTGAGACAAATGGGTACTGTATGTGTTTGGGTGAGACAGATGGGCATGTCTTTGAGTGAGACAGATGGGCATGTATTTGAGTGAGACAGTTGGGTATGTCTTTGAGTGAGACAGATGGACGTGTCTTTGAGTGAGACAGATGGGCATATCTTTGAGTGAGACAGTTGGGAATGTCTTTGATTTTAATAGATGGGTGTGTCTGAGTGTCACAGATCAAGTCAAGTCAACTTTATTTTCAAATATGCTATACATGCTCGACATACAGCGCAGATGAAATTTCAGTCCTCTCTGACCCACGGTGCAAACAGGCAATGCAATAAATAAAAATAGAATAATTGAAATAAACAATATAAACAGTATAAACATTCTAGATAAGAACAAGACATAGACTAAACACTCATATATATCATCTCATTATCTCTAGCCGCTTTATCCTGTTCTACAGGGTCACAGGCAAGCTGGAGCCTATCCCAGCTGACTACGGGCGAAAGGCGGGATACACCCTGGGCAAGTCGCCAGGTCATCACAGGGCTGACACATAGACACAGACAACCATTCACACCTACGGTCAATTTAGAGTCACCAGTTAACCTAACCTGCATGTCTTTGGACTGTGGGGGAAACCGGAGCACCCGGAGGAAACCCACACGGACACGGGGAGAACATGCAAACTCCGCACAGAAAGGCCCTCGCCGGCCACGGGGCTTGAACCCGGACCTTCTTGCTGTGAGGCGACAGCGCTAACCACTACACCATATATATATATATATATATATATACACACACACACACACACACACACACACACACACACATATATAAATTGGAGCAAATAAACAGTCAAGGGCACTTGAGGTATAGCAGGTAAACATGAAATAAGCAGTATAAACAATTAACTAATAGCTGTTAAGGTGAGGTAGTGCGGGATAGTGCAAATGAGCGAGATAAAGTGAAATGTGCAGTTCCTGAGTTCAGTGTGTGAATGAATGTTGAGAGTGTGTGTGTGTGTGTGTGTGTGTGTGTGTGTGTGTGTGTGTGTGTGTGTGTGTGTGTGTGTGTTGGGGGGACTGTGAGGGTGACATGTCAGATGCTGAAGGGGGGGCAGAATCTGTGGCAGGGGCAGAGGGGGGAGGAGGGGCAGAACAGGGAGGGAGTTGAGCCTCCTGACCACCTGGTGAAAGAGACTGTCCTTGAACCTGCTGGTTTTGGCCCGGAGACTCCGTAGTCTCCTCCCCAACGGCAGCAGACTGAAGAGGCTGTGAGATGGGTGGGGTCACCTGCAATCCTGATGGCTTTGCGGGTGAGGCAGGAGTTATAGATTTCCATAAGAGAAGGGCGAGAGACACCAATGATCCTCTCAGCTGCTCTCACGATGCGCTGCAGAGTCTTGCAGCAGGACACGGTGCAGGCACCGTACCACACGGTGATGCAGCTGGTCAGGATGTTCTCAATGGTGCCTCTGTAGAACGTGTGCATGATGGGGGCCAGGACTCTTGCTCTCCTCAGTTTGCGGAGGAAGTACAGATGCTGTTGGGCTTTTTTGGCCAGTGATGCGGTATTGTTGTTCCAGGACAGGTCTTCAGAGATGTGCACACCCAGAAACTTGGTGCTGCTCACCCTCTCCACTGCAGTACCATTGATAGTTAGTGGAGCGTGCTGGGTGTGCGCTCTCCTGAAGTCCACAACAATCTCCTTTGTCTTCTCCACATTCAGGCAGATTGTTGTCCTTGCACCACATGGCCAAGGGGCTTACACCTCACTCCTGTAGATTGTCTCATCGCCATTGTTGATGAGACCCACCACAGTCGTGTCATCCACAAACTTAATGAAGAGATTAGAGCTGGATGTTGGTGTGCAGTCATGGGTTAGCAGAGTGAAGAGGAGGGGGCTCAGCACACATCCTTGGGGGGCCCCTGTGTTCAATGTGATGGTGCTGGAGGAGTTGCTGCCGACGGTCTCCCCGTCAGGAAGTCCAGCAGCCAGTTGCACAGGGAAGTGTTGAGTCCCAGCTGGTCCAGTTTATGAATGAGCTGCTGAGGAATGATTGTGTTGCATGCTGAGCTAAAGTCTATGAACAGCATTCTGACATACGAGTCTTTAGTCTCCAGGTGGGTGAGGGCTGAGTGGAGGGCAGTGGAGATGCCGTCATCCATCGAACTGATATGCAAACTGGAAAGGGTCCAGGGCGGGGGGGGGGGGGGGGGGGGGGGCAGACTTGATATGCCGCATGACTAGCCACTCGAAGCACTTCATGAGGATGGGAGTGAGTGCGACAGGGCGGTAGTCATTGAAGCAGGAGGCAGACGGCTTCTTCAGGATCAGGATGATGGTGGTGGCTTTGAGGCATGTGGGGACAACAGCCTGGCTCAACGAGATGTTGAAGATGTCTGTAAAGACATCTGTGAGCTCCTTGGCAGTCTCTCAGGACACGACCAGGAATGTTATCAGGACCCGGGGCTTTACATGCATTTGTCGTTCTGAGAGCTCTCCTCACGCTGTCTGGGGACAGCGTCAACACCTGGTCACCAGGAGGTGGTGGGGTCTTCTGTGCCATGGTGCTGTTGTCTGCCTCAAAGCGAGCGAAGAAGTCGTTCAACTGATTCAGCAGAGAGGTGGAGTTATCACAGGTCTGCAGTGAGGGCTTGTAGTCTGTGATGGTCTGAATCCCCCGCCACAGGTTCCTGGTGTCTCTGCTGTCGTTGAAGCAGTCAGCAATGTTCCTGGAATACTGTTTCTTGGCCACCCTGATGCCTTGTGACAGGTTGGCCCTCGCTATCCTCAGGCCCACCTCGTCCCCAGCTCTGAAGGTGGCGTTCCGAGCTCTCAGGAGCCTGTGGACTTCCCCTGTCAGCTATGGCTTCTGATTGGCCCGAATGGAGATGGTTCTGGTGACCGTAACGTCATCCACACACTTCCTTATGTAGGCAGTGACGGTCTCTGTGTACTCCTGGAGATCTGTGGTGTTGTTGTAGGTGGCCGCCTGTCTGAACATGCTCCAGTCAGTGGTGGAAAAACAGTCTTGGAGTGCCTCTGAGATGGGCATGTCTTTGAGAGGCATATGGGCATGTCCTTGATTTTGTGTCTTTGAGTAAGACAGATGGGTATGTCTTTGAGTGAAGCAAATGGGTGTGTCTTTGAGTGAGACAGATGGGCATGCCTTTAAGTGAGACAGATGGGCATATCTTTGAGTGAGACACATGGGTGTGTCTTTGAGTAAGACAGATGGGCGTGACTTTCAGTAAGACAGATGGGCATGTCTTTGAGTGAGACAGATGGGTGTGTCTTTGAGTGAGACAGATGGCTGCCTTTGAGTAGGACAGATCGGCGTGTCTTTGAGTGAGACAGATGGGTGTGTTTTTGAGTGAGACAGATGGGTGTGTTTTTGAGTGAGACAGATAGGTGTCTTTGAGTGAGACAGATGGGCATACCTGTGAGTAAAGCAAATGGGTGTGTCTTTGAGTGAGACAGATGGGCATATCTTTGAGTGAGACACATGGGTGTGTCTTTGAGTAAGACAGATGGGCATGTCTTTGAGTGAGACAGATGGGCGTGTCTTTCAGTAAGACAGACGGGCATGTCTTTGAGTGAGACAGATGGGTGTGTCTTTGAGTGAGACAGATGGGTGTGTCTTTGAGTGAGACAGATGGCTGTGTCTTTGAGTGAGACAGATCGGCATGTCTTTGAGTGAGACAGATCAGCGTGTCTTTGAGTGAGACAGATGGGTGTGTTTTTGAGTGAGACAGATGGGTGTGTTTTTGAGTGAGACAGATGGGTGTCTTTGAGTGAGACAAATGGGCATGTCTTTGAGTGAGACAGATGGGTGTCTTTGAGTGAGACAGATGGGTGTGTTTTTGATTGTAATAGATGGGCATATAAAATACATATGCTATTTTATTTCTACATTACATGAAATATTTAAAACTTTATATTTTCTGTCACTGTGATTTCTTCCAAGAATAAAATACCTGCCAAGAAATTTCATGGACACACTTTAATGTTTGAAAAATCATAATGTGCCTTTCTGAAGAGAATCAGAGTGAGTGCATCATTTCATTATCCCGAGAGAGGAATTCAGTGAAATGAGAAAGATGTGAGTGATGTGAGGTAAAAGCTGAGAGACAGGCCGTGTGACTCTCACAGCTCTCTGCGTCTGTTGCTCTGTGTTCATCATCACTGTTTGCTCATTGCTACAGCCCGTGTTTACCTTAGCAACCCATTGTTAGCATTATGGAAGTAACAATGGCCTGGATGAAGGTAATAGCAGGAGACGAGTCTCTGATTACCCGAGCACTGAGTCATCGAGGGCGATGTTTGCCCTGATCGGCATGGTGGTGTCAGAGGAGCTCTGCTTCATAGCAACAGATAATGAGGAACACGCTAATCATGGGGTGTACAGATGGACAAACAGGATTCAAACTAATCTGGATTTGAAGACCCAGAACAGTTGAGTCTGACTGTCAGTTCATTCAGTTTTCACTTTTTATTATTTCTGTCTAAAGTAACAAAAAGAGATTTGGATTTCATAAAAAAAAATAAAATAAAATAACTGCATGAGAAATAAGACCTGACCCCGCCCATGAAGAAATAAGATACAACAGAATTGTCCGAGTTGTATTTTTTTTAATGAAAGCATGCATTAGATGTAAAGAGAAGAGCAAAATTATCCTCTTGAGTTTAAGACACATCCCATTCCCCTAAGTGATGTGGGAACACTGGATTCATCATTTCAGGAAATATTACAGACTGACAAGTGCACTGAATACTGAAGTGTAGAGAAAACTAGTGTATGGAATACTCAAATATATGGAATACTCAAATATATGGAATACTGAAGTATAGAGAATACGGAAGTGTATGGAATACTGAAGTATAGAGAATATTGAAGTGTATGGAATACTGAAGTGTATGGAATACTGAAGTGCATGGAATTACTGAAGTATAGGGAATAATGAAGTGGGAGGAATACGAACATGTATGGAATACCAAATTGCACAGAATACTGAAGTACAGAGAATACTGAAGTGTTTCAAATACTGAATTATAGAGAATACTGAAGTGTATGGAATACTGAAGTGTAGTAGTGGCTATCCTTCAGGATTTAAGGATGATGGTCTCCTAATCACTAGTGGCTGGATGGATTCTGAGATGACTGAAGAGCCCCAGTCTAGTTGTGCACTGCTTCTGCCTGATGTTGCAAGTGGTCATGATGAGGAGTTTTGGGTGATCTGGGTCTCTTTGTCATTCCTTCCACTTTCTTCTCTTCTCCTCAGTGTTGCTCATCTGTGTCTTCTCAATTTTTTCCATTCCTTCATAGATCAGCACTCTCTAGTTAGTACAATCTTTGGCTTGTTCTTCCCAGTTCTCCCAGTTGATGTTGCAGTTTTTCAGATTTGATTACAGAAGATCTTTATAGTGCTTTTTTCTGTCCTCACCTGGTCCACTTTCCTTCGCTCAGTTGTGAGTAGAAAACCTGTTTTGGGGAGTCGATTGTCATCCATCCTGATGACGTGACCCACCCATCGCAGCTGGTTCTTGATGATGATGGATTCGATACTCTGTTGTTTTGTTTCAGTCAGGACACTGATGTTGGTGCCATATTCTTCCCAACTGATATGCAGAATGTTCCTCAGGCAGTTTTGATGGAATCGTTTGAGGGACTTCAGATGGCGGCGGTATGTTGTCCAACTCTCGGATCTGTACAGGAGAGCTGGAATAACTACGGCCCTGTACACAAGGATTTTCATCTCACTGCAGAGGTCTCTGTTTTGAAAGACATGAGAGCAAAGCTGGCTGAAGGCAGGCGCTTGATGACACATAGCTGCCCAGGTATGGAAAGTGGCTCATGTTTTCCAGGAGCTGTCCATTTAGTGTCACTGCAGGGGCTTTCAAGTGGGTTTTGAGAGGAGGTGATTGGTATAAGATTTGAGTTTTCATCCAGCTGACATGAAGACCAAGCTTGGTATAGGCTTCATCGAAGGTTTCAAGAATCTTCTAAATTCCATCCTTTGTGTAGGATGCCACACTATTACATATCATCAGCATACTGGAAGTCCAGGAGGGAGGTGATGGTCATTTTGTTTTTGGACCTCAACCGACTCAGGTTGAAGAGTTTCCCATCAGTTCTGTAAACTATGTTGATGCCGGGTGATAGTTTCTCTTTGACCAGGTGCATGATGGTGGCAACAAAGATAATGAACAGTGTTGGGGTGATGGCGCAGCCCTGTTTCTCTCCAGATTTTCAGGGTGGGCAGAGCGGATCCAAAATAGGGCTGTTCAGTAACAGGTGCAGCTGCTGAAGAGTCCTCCTGCTTCATCCAAGGACTTGATGACCTATTCATGCATCTGCTGCTTCCGTGCTGGGTCCAAATTAAGGGCTTCCAGACTCAAAATCCTGCTCCCGTCACTCATTGCTGGTCACCAAAAGACTTTGTGGGTTGATTAGAAGAAGGCTGTGCGTGAATTCGTTAAACGTGTTGATGTCGTTGCACACCGACAAACACATGATCCTTGACAGCTCTCTGACTGGATCCAAAGGCTGGGAGTCCCAGACGATTGGGGTTGGAGATCTGCTGCAGCCTTCTTCCGCTTTCACAGCCATTCAGTGCTCCGATGGCGTCCACCTCTTTCACCTGATCCAGCGTTGAGGACTTCCCTGGGGCTATTTAACCCATAGTTGGGACCCACACAGGTACTACCATCCTAGGTCAGGATGGACCTAGGAGCAATGGTAACTAATGGGTGGCTCCACACTCCCCAAAGCTTCAGAACTCCTGAACTGAAGCCTTACCACCGGATGTAGTTTTACGTCATACCCAGAATGAACTGTAGTGTACAGCATACCAAAGTGGACGGAATACCGGAGTGGATGGAATACTGAAGTGTATTGAATAATGAACTGTAAGAAATACTAAAGTGTATGGAATACTGAATGACAGAGAATATTGAAGTGTATGGAATACCGAAGTATAGAGAATATTGAAGTGTATGGAATACGGAATTATAGAGAATACTGAAGTGTATGGAATAATGAAGTGTACAGAATACTGAAGTGTATGGAATACTGTAGCATAGGGAACATTGAGATGTATGGAACACTGACATGCACATAATACCGTAAAGTCGGGAATAAACATAGGGCATGTTTTTTTTTGGAAACTGTTCACTACTCTGTAATATTTTTGCTTTTAATCTATGCATTTTAACATTAGAGCAGTTCTGGAAGAAAAGTAGAGGTTGTTAAAATTATTCTTTCTGATCTTTTCCTGAGGTGATACCTCAATTCTGAGTTTCACTAAACCCAAACACACTCTGCTCTTATACTGTCTTTAATACTGTCTTAACACTGTCTGTGACTGTAGGGCTTTCATTTCCCCAACATATAGCTCACCTCTGCCTGTATTTCTTTGTCCTTCTTGTGAAATAATGTAACTACATAACAAGTCGAACACGATGCCTGATAGATTGCATAATTCTCGGGGATTGCAACATAAGCGTTAGTGTGATACGGCAATAAATGCTCAGCTGTTGCTTTTTACTCACAAGGTAGAAGATTTAGCCTACAGCCATGTTTAAACTGTCCAAGTCTGAGCTCCCAGAGTCCTTTAGTAGTATGAGTTTTAATATTAAGGTATGAAACAGACGTCCATGCTTGACACCATCGTCCTTTCAGTCTAGTTTTACTCCAGAACTCTAAGCAAGGTTTTATTTCAGGGTCGGGGTCTCTCTCTCTCTCACATAGAAAACATGGCGCCAATCCTGATCCTGTAAAGGTCACTGATGTTTGTGATGATGATATTACCGGGGTGGCGATGATCCAGCCTGGCACATGGCAGCAGTGCAGTGACATTTAGTTCAAGCACTGTTTGCCAAGGAAGCAGCATTTGTCCTGAGAAACCTGGCTTGCTATTTTGTCCTCTGACTGTAAGAGAAGGAGATGGAGAAGATCCAAATGTGCAACCTGATCTTGTGGATGTGTAGTGATTGTAAATAGTTGTAAATGAAGTGGTAATTAAAGCTGAAAACACAAGCCAACCTTAACTACGTTTAACTGTAGATACCAGTACCTGTAGATACGTTTAACTGTAGATACTGTGTATATTTCCTTGAAGCACATTTTTTCAGCTCTTACTGGAAACCATGGTGATCTGCATGGACTCAGATTGTCGATCTATGTAATTGACCCTGACATTTTCTGTCTCTTGTCTAACTCCAACTCTCATTACCCACCTTATCTGTTTCCTAATCACGTCAACTTCCACCACTTCCACTCACATCTGTCCATCTTCATCTCCTCACTGGATATCTTCCAACAAACAAATACTAAGGTTGATTCAGGGCTGAAAACTCGTCCTCCTGTCTGCTATGACATTGCAGTCTGAGATGCGAGCTTTCAATCTACCAAGTGTTAAAATGCCACAGTGAATCTTTATGTATTTGCATGTAAAAGCATTTACTGTTACCTCTGTCAACTCTGTTGGAGGAGATTATGTTTTTGCTTCCTTTTGTTTGTTTGTCTTTTCCCAATGTAACTCAAAAAGTAGTGGACAGATTTTGATAAAATTTGGCAGAAATGTGAGCCATGGGCCAAGGAATAAGTGATTAGATTTTGATGCAAATCTGGACATGTATGCAGATTCAGGATCCAGATATGTATACAGATCCAGGATTTTTATTTTTTTGCCTGTTCCCAATGTAACTCAAAAAGTAGTGAACGGATTTGGATGAAATTTTGAGCAAAGGTGAGCCATGGGCCAAGGAACAATGGATTAGATTTTGATGCAAATCTGGATATGTATGCGTATCCAGGTATGTATGCAAATCCAGGATCTAGATATATATCTGGATTCAGGATTTTTTTTTTTTTTTGCCTGTTCCCAATGTAACTCAAAAAGTAGTGAACGGATTTGGATGAAATTTCGAGGAAAGGTGAGCCATGGGCCAAGGAACAATTAATTAGATGTTGATGCAAATCCAGATGTGTATGTGGATCCAGATATGTAAGTGGATCCAGGGTTTTTTTTTTTGTTGTTGTTGTTTGTTTGTTTGTTTGTTTGTTTTGTCCCCAACATAACTTAAAAACTTTCAAAAGGATTTTTATTAAATTTGGAGGAAAGATGAGCCATGGGCCAAGGAACAATTTAGATTTTGATGCAAATCCGTATATGTATGTACAGTGGTGCTTGAAAGTTTGTGAACCCTTTAGAATTTTCTATATTTCTGCATAAATATGGCCTAAAACATCATCAGATTTTCACACAAGTCCTAAAAGTAGATAAAGAGAACCCAGTTAAACAAATGAGACTAAAATATTATACTTGGTCATTTATTTATTGAGGAAAATGATCCAATATTACATATCTGTGAATGGCAAAAGTATGTGAACCTTTGCTTTCAGTATCTGGTATGACCCCCTTGTGCAGCAATAACTGCAACTAAACGTTTCTGGTAACTGTTGATCAGTCCTGCAGACCGGCTTGGAGGAATTTTAGCCCATTCCTCCATACAGAACAGCTTCAACTCTGGGATGTTGGTGGGTTTCCTCACATGAACTGCTCGCTTCAGGTCCTTCCACAATATTTTGGCTGAATTAAGGTCAGGACTCTGACTTGGTCATTCCAAAACATTAACTATATTCTTCTTTAACCATTCTTTGGTAGAACAACTTGTGTGCTTAGGGTCGTTGTCTTGCTGCATGACCCACCTTCTCTTGAGATTCAGTTCATGGACAGATGTCCTGACATTTTCCTTTAGAATTTGCTGGTATAATTCAGAATTCATTGTTCCATCAATGATGGCAAGCCGTCCTGGCCCAGATGCAGCAAAACAGGCCCAAACCATGATACTACCACCACTCTGTTTCATAGATGGGATAAGGTTCTTATGCTGGAATGTAGTGTTTTCATTTCTCCAAATATAACGCTTCTCATTTAAACCAAAAAGTTTTATTTTGGTCTCATCTGTCCACAAAACATTTTTCCAATAGCCTTCTGGCTTGTCCACATGACCTTTAGCAAACTGCAGATGAGCAGTAATGTTCTTTTTGGAGAGTAGTGGCTTTCTCCTTGCAACCCTGCCATGCACACCATTGTTGTTCAGTGTTCTCCTGATGGTGGACTCATGAACATTAACATTAGCCAATGTGAGAGAGGCCTTCAGTTGCTTAGAAGTTACCCTGGGGTCCTTTGTGACCTCGCCGACTATTACATGCCTTGCTATTGGAGTGATCTTTGTTGGTCGGCCACTCCTGAGGAGGGTAACAATGGTCTTGAATTTCCTCCATTTGTACACAATCTGTCTGACTGTGGATTGGTGGAGTCCAAACTCTTTAGAGATGGTTTTGTAACCTTTTTCCAGCCTGATGAGCATCAACAACGCTTTTTCTGAGCTCCTCAGAAATCTCCTTTGTTTGTGCCATGATACACTTCCACAAACATGTGTTGTGAAGATCAGACTTTGATAGATCCCTGTTCTTTAAATAAAACAGGGTGTCCACTCACACCTGATTGTCGTCCCATTGATTGAAAACACCTGACTCTAATTTCACCTTCAAATTAACTGCTCATCCTAGAGGTTCACATACTTTTGCCACTCTCATATATGTAATATTGGATCATTTTCCTCAATAAATAAATGACCAAGTATAATATTTTTGTCTCATTTGTTTAACTGGGTTCTCTCTATCTACTTTTAGGACTTGTGTGAAAATCTGATGATGTTTTAGGTCACATTTATGCAGAAATACAGAAAATTCTAAAGGGTTCACAAACTTTCAAGCACCACTGTAAGTATGTAAACATAGTAAACATCTGGTTATTATAATATGTGACTTGGTGGAGGTATGCACTCTACCAAGTGCCCTTCTTGTTATTGTTGCTGGTATGTCATTTACCACAGTGGCTGTGTTTCACTAAATCTTAGCTCCAGTCATAATCCAACACAGAATCATTGATATTATACCAGATAGATAGATAGATAGATAGATAGATAGATAGATAGATAGATAGATAGATAGATAGATTCCTAGTGTTCTTGCATCCTTTTTTTCTTACATTAGTAAAGAATTATGGAAAATATAATTTGACAAAAACTCTATTATGCGTTCATCTATGAAGATGATGGATGCTCTCTGTGGCTTTCCTAAGTGTCAGTGTTGCGTTGCTTGTCCTCATTCCATCCACCACTGTGACAGCTGAGGAATATTACACGTCCAGAAAACCTTGCTTCTACACCTTTGTATTTAATATTCACTCTGGCACTGTCATCATTCATCACAGTGTTCAAATATTCATGAGACGGAGAGTGCCGCGGTGCAGAGGCTGTGGTTTCACGGCCAGCCATGATGAATGGATTAAAGGAAACGTCGATGTCCGTCCCGATGATTCTCAAAGAGCCGTACTGGGCAACACCATGACTCAGTGAATCGAAGCTGAACGTGGGAGCAGAAATGAAAAGCCTGTCTGCTTTTAGCAATAATCAAACTTTTATGAGAGCATTTCTCAAACCTGTATTCAAAAGCATAGAGATATGATGTGATCTTTCTAGTGCTTTTATTCCATGCTGTTTGGTTTAAATGCAGCTTGTGTGAAAAATATGTTTGGTATGAAGGAGTTTAACACAATGTCATTATCTGTATCTGTGGGTTTCTAGAAAGAACTTTCTAAACAAGAAACTTTTTGTTTGTTTGTTTGTTTGTTTGTTTGTTTGTTTGTTTTCCTTTTTTAATTACATCCGAACCCTACCACTATGCCCCTGGAGACATAGTAAAACACTAAACAACAGCAAAAAACATGGCTACTAGGTTTTAACTGACAATTTGCACAACATAACTTATCAAATCTTGAACTTCTACCATTCCTCAACCTCAGCTACATCACTCAAGTTCATATTCTGACTCAACCATATGCCCTGTGGAACCTTCTGGAAAATGTTCTATCTAATATGACTAAGTAACTTTGGGAACTGTTGTTTACAGTTGATAGCAATAGCCAGCTAATAATATTTTTATCAGATTTTATTCAGTTTTTGTGTTTGTGACATTCCAGAAAGATCAGACATGTTCGTGTGGACATATTATCAGAATCTACTATGTAGCTGGGGCCCAGTGCTGCTGCCAGTCAAAACAGGGTCCTTTTACTGCCATTCTATTATATTGCCTGTATGATTTTTGGTAGATATTCATTTAATTTTCTCTACCACTTAACCATTGCGGGTTGCGGGGAAGCTGGAGCCAATCCCAGCTGACATTGGGCGAGAGGTGGGGTATGTCCTGGATGGACCACCAATCTATTGCAGGGCTAACACAGGGAGACAGATGACCATTCCCACTATTATACACACCTATGGGCAAGTTCGAGTAACCAATTGAACTAATCTGCATGTTTTTTGGACTGCGGGAGGAAATCCACACAGACACAAGGAGAAGATGCAAAGTCCACACAGAAAGGCCCACGTCAGCCGTGGGGCTTGAACCAGGAACCTTCTTGCCATGAGGTGACAGCAATAACCACTGCATCACTGTGCCACCCTTTATTACATAGACACAAGCGTTTTACTGGGAAATACGCCACTCATATTTTTAATACGAAATACATCCCGGACCTGAGTGACATATTTTCCAATAACTTCACTCAGATTACGTCACTTCCAATGTTTTCCTACTGACTTGACATGTGTTGTCAAAATGGCAAACTGGTTCAAATTTAAAATTCTTTTGATAAACATAGATAGTTTACATAGATATTTTTGTATTCCAATTATATTTTAGGTACTACGGGCACTGTTTTTGCCATTCAAACTGGTCCTGTTGCAAAAGCATAGTGATGACCACAGCAGCAGTTTTTATATTTTCCTTGTTAAATAAGATTTGGTTCAGGTGATCACCTAATCAGGACCTCATTAAATAAAATGAGATGTGTTTGTGTTGGAATTCCAGCACAGACATTGAAATGAAATGGCTGATTCAACCATTTCAATTTCAAATTCAACACTGAAGAGACTGGTTAAATCTAACAGCTGCTATACATGGAGATGCTGATTTAAGAAAAAAAAAAGATGTGGTCTCTTATTTTTTTCCAGAGCTGTATAAAAAAAAAAATCCCCACTCGCCCCTCCTTCGGGTGGTCTTTTTTCAGTCAAGCTCAGGTCCTCTGCCAGAGGTCTGGGAGTTTGAGGGTCCTGCACAGTATCTTAGCTGTTCCTAAGACTGTGCTTTTCTGGACAGAGATCTCAGATGTTGTTCCTGGGATCTGTTGGAGCCACTCTCCCAGTTTGGGGGTCACTGCACCAAGGGCTCCTAACACCACATGGACCACTGTTGTCTTCATCTTCCACATCTTTTCTAGCTCTTCTTTCATTCCTTGATACTTCTTGAACTTCTCAAGGGTGGCATGGTGGTGTAGTGGTTAGCACTGTCGCCTCACAGCAAGAAGGTTCTGGGTTCAAGCCCAGTGGCTGACAGGGGGCCTTTCTGTGTGGAGTTTGCATATTCTCCCTGTGTCTGTGTGGGTTCCCTCTGGGTGCTCTGGTTTCCCCTACAGTTCAAAGATGTGCAGTTGGTTAACATGAGGTGGCCTTAGACTGAAGTGCCCTTGAGCAAGGTGCCTAACCCCTAACTGCTCCCTGTGTGCTGTAGTATGGCTGCCCACTCTTCTGGGTGTGTGTGCATGTGTTCACTGCTTCAGATGGTTTAAATGCAGAGGATGAATCTCACTGTGCATGTGACAAATAAAGGCTTCTTCCTTTTTGCTGATGTTATTGTCACTTGGTATTGCGATGTCTATCACCACAGCCTTGTTCTCCTGTTTGTCCACCACTACCATGTCTGGTTGGTTAGCCATTACCAGTTTGTCTGTCTGTATCTGGAAGTCCTATAGGATCTTAACTTGGTTATTCTCAACCATCTTCGGAGGTGTATCCCACTTTGGCTTTGGGACTTCCAGTCCATACTCGGCACAGATGTTTCTGTACACTATGCCAGCCACTTGGTTATGGCGTTCCATGTACACTCTTCTTGCTAGCATCTTACACCCTGCTGTTATGTGCTGGATCATCTTGGAGGCATCTTTGCACAGTCTGCACCTGGGGTCCTGCCTCGTGTGGTAGACCCTGGCTTCTACTGATCTTGTGCTTAGGGCCTGTTCCTGTGTAGCGATGATTAGTGCCTCTGTGCTATCTTCCACTCCAGCTTTAACCATCCACTTGTAGGATTTTTCAGTATCAGCAACTTCTTCTCTTTTATCTGCCAGTGGTACATCCCATGCAGTGGTTTGTCTTTCCATGGTGGTTCCTTTTGCACTTCCTTCTCAGGTTTCTGCTGCCTGAGGTATTCACTAAGCACTTCATCATTCGGGGCCATCTCCCTGATGTACTCATGGATCTTTGTTGTTTCATCCTGCATGGTGGCTCTGACACTCACTAGTGCTCAGCCTTCTTCATTCCTCTTCATTCACTTCATCCTGAGCGAACGGCCTCAGGATGATGGACTTGGGGTGAAACCCTCCATGCATTGTCAGGCATTTTCTTGTCCTGATGTCGGTGGCCTCTATCTCCTCCTTCGGCCAGCTAATTATGCCAGCAGGGTATCTGATGACCAGCAGGGCATAGGTCTTGATGACCTGGACTTTGCACTTCCCATTTAGCTGACTTCTCAGGACTTCCCTTACCCTCTGTGGGTATTTGGCTGTTGCTGCTTTCCTAGTGGCCTCTTCATGGTTGCCATTTACCTGCAGGATTCCAAGGTACATATGACATATACAGTGGTGCTTGGAAGTTTGTGAACTCTTTTGAATGTTCTATATTTTTGCATAAATATGACCTAAAACATCATCAGATTTTCACACAAGTCCTAAAAGTAGATAAAGAGAACCCAGTTAAACAAATGAGACAAAAAAATATTATAATTGGTCATTTATTTATTGAGGAAAATGAACCAATATTACATATCAGTGAGTGGCAAAAGTATGTGAACCTCTAGAATTAGCAGTTAAATTGAAGGTGAAATTAGAGTCAGGTGTTTTCAATCAATGGGATGACAATCAGGTGTGAGTGGGCACCTTGTTTTATTTAAAGAACAGGGATCTATCAAAGTCTGATCTTTACAACACATGTTTGTGGAAGTGTATCATGGCATGAACAAAGGAGATTTCTGAGGACCTCAGAAAAAGCGTTGTTGATGCTCATCAGGCTGGAAAAGGTTACAAAACCAGCTCTAAAGAGTTGGGACTCCACCAATCCAAAGTAAGACTGTGTACAAATGGAGGAAATTCAAGACCATTATTACCCTCCCCAGGAGTGGTCGACCAACAAAGATCACTCCAAGAGCAAGGCATGTAATAGTCGGTGAGGTCACAAAGGACCGCAGGGTAACTTTTAAGCAACTGAAGGACTCTCTCATATTGGCTAATGTTAATGTTCATGAGTCCACCATCAGGAGAACACTGAAAAACAATGGTGTGCATGGCAGGGTTGCAAGGAGAAAGCCACTGCTCTCCAAAAAGAACATTGCTGCTCCTCTGCACTTTGGTAAAGATCACACGGACAAGCCAGAAGGCTATTGGAAAAATGTTTTGTGGATGGATGAGACAAAAATAGAACTTTTTGGTTTAAATTAGAAGCGTTATGTTTGGAGAAAGTAAAACACTGCATTCCAGCATAAGAACCTTATCCCATCTATGAAACATGGTGGTAGTAGTATCATGGTTTGGGCCTGTTTTGCTGCATCTGGGCTGGGACAGCTTGCCATCATTGATGGAACAATGAATTTTGAATTATACCAGAGAATTCTAAAGGAAAATGTCAGGACATCTGTCCATGAACTGAATCTCAAGAGAAGGCGGGTCATGCAGCAAGACAACGACACTAAGCACACACAAGTTATTCTACCAAAGAATGGTTAAAGAAGAATAAAGTTAATGTTTTGGAATGGCCAAGTCAAAGTCCTGACCTTAATCCAATCGAAATGTTGTGGAAGGACCTGAAGCGAGCAGTTCATGTGAGGAAACCCACCAACATCCCAGAGTTGAAGCTGTTCTGTCCAGAGGAATGGGCTAAAATTCCTCCAAGCTGGTGTGCAGGACTGATCAACAGTTACCGGAAACGTTTAGTTGCAGTTATTGCTGCACAAGGGGGTCACACCAGATACTGAAAGCAAAGGTTCACATACTTTTGCCACTCACAGATATGTAATATTGGATCATTTTCCTCAATAAATAAATGACCAAGTATAATATTTTTTGTCTCATTTGTTTAACTGGGTTCTCTTTATCTACTTTTAGGACTTCTGTGAAAACCTGATGATGTTTTAGGTCATATTTATGCAGAGATATAGTTCAAGATGGCGCCACGGACGGTTGCCTAGGTACTTTGCTCTCTCGTACTTTCTACGTTTTTGTGTATTTGTTGTGTTTTTTGCACTTCTTCTCTGGTCACATACTCCAGAGAAGAACTCATAAACATTGGAATAACCACTAGTAAAGTTTTTTCATCGGTTTTCATCGATTCGGAAAGTTTTCCAGAGCTACTTGTTGGAGGAGCAGCAGCTCTCTGTGGTCTCCACCGAGGACGCCGGAGACACCGGGGGAAGCAAGCCGGCGTGCTTGTCAGGCTGAGGCAGCGGGGGGTTCGCACTGCGCTCCCATCTATTCACCTGGCTAATGTCCGCTCTCTGGCCAACAAGATGGACGAACTGCTGCTCCTCAACACAATCAACACGGATTTTAACAGATCCGCTGCCTTGTGCTTCACCGAAACCTGGCTCAGTGAGCACATCCCAGACACTTCTCTCCACCTGCCTGGATTTCACCTGCACCGAGTGGACCGTGAAACGGAGCTCACGGGGAAAACAAGGGGAGGCGGAGTCTGCTTTTACATTAATGAAGGTTGGTGTACTGATGTCGCGGTTCTAAACAAATCATGCAGTCCTCATCTGGAGACATTATTCATGAACTGCAAACCATTTTATGCTCCGCGAGAGTTTCTCGTTTATTCTGGTTGGAGTCTACATCCCTCCTCAGGCTTGTGTTACTGAGGTGTTACAACACCTGGCTGACCAGATAAACAATGTGGAGAAAAAACACCTGGACTCTTTGCTCATTGTCTTGGGGGACTTTAACAGAGCAAACCTCAGCCACGAACTGCCAAAATATAAACAGCACATTAAGTGTCCCACCAGGGACACTAACACTCTGGACCATTGTTACACTGTTTTAAAGGACTCATACCACTCTGTCCCCTGTGCAGCCTTGGGACTATCTGATCACTGCATTGTTCATCTTATCCTGACCTACAGGCAGAAGCTGAAATCTGCTAAGCCTGTGGTAAAGATGGTGAGGAGATGGTCCGATGAGGCCAAAGTGGAACTACAAGCCTGCTTTGACTGCACTGATTGGAGTGTTTTTGAGGCTGCAGCTTCAGACCTGCATTAACTGACCGATACCGTGACATCTTACATCAGTTTTTGTGAGGATATGTGTGTGCCCACAAAGCTCTTCCGCACATACAACAACTACAAACCCTGGTTCACTGCAAAACTCAGGCAGCTTCGCCAGACCAAGGAGGAGGCCTACAGAAGTGGGGACAGAGTCCTATACAAACAGGCCAGAAACACACTGATGAAAGAGGTAAAAGCAGATAAGAGGAGCTATGCTGAAAGGATCAAAAACAGCCTTTCAGCCAACAATCCGGCGTCAGTGTGGAGAGGCCTGAAGAACATCACCAACTACAGGAGACCATCCCCCAACACTGCAATGAACCATCAACTGGCTGACGAGTTGAATGTGTTTTACTGCAGATTTGACACATTCACACCTCTCCCCCCCAGACATTAAAGACTCATTCACACCCCCTGCTATTCTGCCTCCTCTCACCTCTGACCCCACACCAGCACTCAAGATCTGTGAAGAGGATGTTTGTCAGCTTTTTCGCAGACAAAAGATCAGGAAGGCACCCGGCCCAGATGGCGTGTCACCCTCCTGTCTGAAGGTCTGTGCTGATCAGCTGGCCCCCATCTTCACCCAGATCTTCAATAGATCCCTGGAGCTGTGTGAAGTCCCCTCATGCTTCAAACACTCCACAATAATCCCAGTTCCCAAGAAAACCACCATCACAGGACTGAATGACTACAGGCCTGTAACCCTCACATCTGTAGTCATGAAGTCCTTTGAGAGACTGGTGTTGTCACACCTGAAGGACATCACAGAGACCCTGCTGGACCCCCTGCAGTTTGCCTACCGGACAAACAGGTCAGCGGATGATGCAATCAATATGGGACTACACTACATCCTGCAACACCTTGACTCTGCAGGGACGTACGCCAGGATCCTGTTCGTGGACTTCAATTTGGCGTTCAACACCAGATATCCTTCACACCAAGCTCACCCAGCTCACTGTGCCCTCCTCCACCTGTCAGTGAATTATAAACTTCCTGACTGACAGGAAGCAGCAGATGAGGCTGGGGAGCATCACATCCAGCACCCGGACTATCAGCACTGGCGCCCCCCAGGGGTGTGTGCTCTCCCCACTGCTCTTCTCCCTTTACACCAACAACTGCACCTCAAGAGACCCATCTGTTAAACTCCTGAAATTTGCAGACGACACAATGGTCACTGGCCTCATCCAAGACGGTGACGAGTCTGCATACAGATGGGAAGTTGAACGGCTGGTCTGTTGGTGCGGTCAGAACAATCTGGAGCTGAACACACTCAAAACTGTGGAGATGACAGTGGACTTTAGGAGGAGCCCCCCCATCCTGCCGCCCATCACCATCACCAACAACATTGTGACTGCTGTTGAAACCTTCAGGTTTCTGGGTTCCACAATCTCCTGGGACCTGAAATGGGAGACCAACACAGTCACCATCATCAAAAAGGCCCAGCAGAGGTTGTACTTTCTGCGCCAGCTCGGGAAGCTCAACCTGTCTAAGGAGCTGCTGACACAATTCTACTCTGCCATCATTCAGTCTGTTCTTTGCTCTTTCATCAATGTTTGGTTTGGATCGGTCACCAAACAGGACTAGAACAGACTGCAATGGACAATAAGGTCTGCAGAGAAAATTATTGGTGTCAGCCTACCCTCCATCCAAGACCTGTACCTGTCCAGAGTCAGGAAACGGGCAGGTAACATCTCTGCAGACCCATCACACCCTGGTCACAAACTGTTTAAACTTCTCCCCTCTGGGAGACGCTACAGAACACTGTACACAAAAACAACCAGACACAAGAACAGTTTTTTCCCTCAGGCTGTCTCGGTGATGAACAGCTAAAACCGGACTCAAATATCAGTAACATCAACTGTGAAATATCTGCACACTCATACCGTCATTCTGTGCACACTGTATATTTATATTTACTAATTCATCCTTGCACTATGCTGTCTATACATATATTTACCCTTCTACATGTACATAGCTTTTTGTTTTTGTCTACACTTTTTATCTGTTTGTACTAAGAGAGCTAAGTGAAATCGGAGTCAAATTCCTCATGTGTGTTCACATAAGGTACCTGGCAAATAAAGTTTATTATTATTATTATTATTATTAAATGTAGACAATTCTAAGGGGTTCACAAACTTTCAAGCGCCACTTTATATATATATATATATATATATAGATTCTGGATGTTCAGGACTGGAGCACTGGTACATAATGGCTAATATGTGACCACAAACAGCACGCAAGCTTTTAAGCCTGAGAAGGTGGTTTTGCATTCACACAACCCTCACAGAGCGAAACCATGCACTGCTTATGGCTTTAAACTGGTGATGTTCTCAACTACAAGTTTTCACATCCCATGTTATGTAAGCAGATACTTTCCTGCGAGACATGCAGTTCTGCCAAATGCTGTAAATGTAAATGAGTATGCAAGAATGTCATAATAAAATTCATCCCGATGCACACACTTTCTCAGGTTGCGTCCTCAATCAATAATGTGCTCTGCGGCTTTGCAACGGCTGATCGATGATGTAATTCTCTTGAGAATGTCTTATACTCCCATAGGCTGTGTCTGTCTGTGTGTGAGAGAGAGAGAGAGAGAGAGAGAGAGACTGTTTTCCCTGACCCTCGAGCATGTTCTCTGTGTATTTTATTAGTTCTATCTGTCACTTCTTCATGGTGCATATTATATCATCAGCTTTACGGATTTCAGCCAGACATTTCGAACACGATGTTCCTCTCAGCTTTATTGTGATATAATTAGGATATAAATGTCAACAAATGTATTGACACCTGTATGACTTAACGTTTGTCTGAATATTAAGATATCAAGAGCTCCTTGTCATGCTATTGTAGGAAAACAAGCAATGATGTGACAAAGCATAGATTACTGTTACCACCCAGATGTTGATTTTGTTTTTATCCTTTTATAGTTGCTTTTAATCTTGTGGAATGTCCACACAAATGGTGTTTTAACTCATTCTTGGGTTCAGGTTTGCTCCAGAGGCTGCAGCTCTGATATCTGATCTTATGGAAGCCTTTCACTTTTGTTCAGATCAACATGTTAATACGGTGAGCTACTTATTTCATTTCTCTTTTTTGCCTAAATAAACCTAATGAACTTTAACAGTCAAGTTTTAAAATTGTTAAATTTTAAACAGACAGCACTTTAAAACAGTAATTCATGCCTTTGTGACCACTCGGCTAGATTACTGCAATGCACTTTATATGGGGGTCAGTGGGTCCTCCATTGCACATCTTCAACGAGTACAAAATGCAGCCGCACGTCTTTTAACTGGCACAAGGAAATTTGAGCACATTTTACCGATTTTAGCTTTGCTCCACTGGCTACCCGTCCATTTTAGAATTATCTCATCTCATCTCATTATCTCTAGCCGCTTTATCCTTCAGTGTCGCAGGCAAGCTGGAGCCTATCCCAGCTGACTACGGGTGAAAGGCGGGGTACACCCTGGACAAGTCGCCAGGTCATCACAGGGCTGACACATAGACACAGACAACCATTCACACTCACATTCACACCTACGGTCAATTTAGAGTCACCAGTTAACCTAACCTGCATGTCTTTGGACTGTGGGGGAAACCGGAGTACCCGGAGGAAACCCACGTGGACACGGGGAGAACATGCAAACTCCACACAGAAAGGCCCTCGCCAGCCCCGGGGCTCGAACCCAGGACCTTCTTGCTGTGAGGCGACAGCGCTAACCACTACACCACCGTGCCGCCCCATTTTAGAATTCATTTTAAAATTCTTTTATTTGTTTTTAAATCTTTAAATGGTCTTGCGCCATCGTACCTCTCTGAGCTGCTATACCCCTATACACCCAGCCGAGCTCTCAGGTCAGCTGACCAGCTGCTCCTGAGAGTTCCCAAGACTAGGCTGAAGCTCAGAGGGGACCGGGCTTTTTCGGTTGCAGCTCCAAAATTATGGAATGCATTGCCGCTGCACATTAGACAGGCCTCCTCATGGTCTAATTTTAAAACTCTTCTTAAAACGCACCTCTTTTCTTTGGCTTTTAACACCATGTAGGTTGTTGATTTTATGTACACAGATATTTTATTTGGAGTGGACAGCCTATTTAAATATTTATTTTTATTTTATGTTCTATGGTGTTATTTTATTGTACAGCACTTATTTTATTGTATAGTTTTATTGTGTTTATTTATTGCACAGCACTTTGGAAACCTTTGTGTTTATTTAAAATTGGATTGGATAAAATCAAAATCATTTTCATTACAGATAATGTTCGTTTCATTCGTTTTGATATCTCGTGAATAACTTTTATTCTCATACAGTGGTGCTTGAAAGTTTGTGAGCCCTTTAGAATTTTCTATATTTCTGCATAAATATGGCCTAAAACATCATCAGATTTTCACACAAGTCCTAAAAGTAGATAAAGAGAACCCAGTCAAACAAATGAGACAAAAATATTATACTTGGTCATTTATTTATTGAGGAAAATGATCAATATTTCATATCTGTGAGTGGCAAAAGTATGTGAACTTCTAGGATTAGCAGTTAATTTGAAGGTGAAATTAGAGTCGGGTGTTTTCAATCAACGGGATGACAATCAGGTGTGAGTGGGAACCCTGTTTTATTTAAAGAACAGGGATCTATCAAAGTCTGATCTTCACAACGTGTGTTTGTGGAAGTGTATCATGGCACAAACAGAGATTTCTGAGGACCTCAGAAAAAGCGTTGTTAATGCTCATCAGGCTGGAAAAGGTTACAAAACCATCTCTAAAGAGTTTGGACTCCACCAATCCACAGTCAGACAGATTGTGTACAAATGGAGGGAATTCAAGACCATTGTTACCCTCCCCAGGAGTGGTCAACCAACACCTTCTAATTAACTGCTAATCCTAGAGATTCACATACTTTTGCCACTCACAGATATGTAATATTGGATCATTTTCCTCAATAAATAAATGACCAAGTATTATCATTTTGTCTCATTTGTTTAACTGGGTTCTCTTTATCTACTTTTAGGACTTGTGTGAAAATCTGATGATGTTTTAGGTCATATTTATGCAAAAATATAGAAAATTCGAAAGGGTTCACAAACTTTCAAGCACCACTGTAAATCTAAAAGGTGAAAGGTGATGTTTCTGCCTCCTCATTTACTCTCTCTCATTTTTCTGTTCTCATATCTGAATCAATCCAAACCATATCCATAATCTATCCAATTACCCCATCCCCCATCTAGTTTCCTTATAAGGTCAATATTTCCTGTTCTGGTTATCCTGCTCTCCTGTTGTTAAATGATGGTTAATTATTCTAACCTGTGAGCTCTTTCATTGCACATGAGATCATGTACCATTTGTGTGTTTGTGAAGAATGTAAAGAAATGCTGTAGACCAAAAATGGCTTCAAAAATAATGAAATGTTCCAACATAAAAAAAAATACTATAACCAGTAGCATTTTGTCATATTCTTTTCTACGTCTTCAAAATCCTTACTATTTGATCATATTTTCTTCTGTTCTCTTATAATATACTCTATTACATTGTCCTAATGTCTATCCTATTCAATATTATTATTTTTTCTCATGTTCTGTTCTGTGAACATGCATTCTATTTATGTTCGACCTTAATATATACTAATTTGTCATATTCTATTCTCTTCTAAGTGATCCTACTCTCTCCTATTCTATTCTCTATTTCTATCCATAATGCATTATTCTGTCATTCCTAGTCCTGAGTGTGACTTTAAACTCCAACTGGTGGTGAGTCTCAGATCCAGGAGGACTTGAGTATTGGGGAAAGTGGAGTTACCTCTTAATCATCATTGCTCCGAGGTCTGGTAGCACCTGCCTGGGTTCCAGCTATGGGTTAAATAGTACATCACCAATAAGGTGCTAGCAGCAGGGTGCTTTTCAGTGTAATGTGGCAGATGAACCCAACAGGGTCAATGGCGCACCACCAGATGGCATGCGGAAGAACCACTCAAATGGCCAACGGATGGCATCACTCTGCAAGTCAGTTGTCACTGCAGGGCAACTTCCATACCCGTCAGGTCTGTGGCACTTTTGTGCACCACATGGCACCAGGTCTGGAGGTCCAGAGAGACAACACGATGGGGGCATGACATCATCTGTCTTACCTTACTGTGCAAGGCACTTTGTTAGGCAAGGAGATTTGTGTGCATCCAAATAAAGCAGTCATCATCATTAGTGATGGACAGCCAACTATAATCAGCAAGCCATAATAAATGAAACAAAGTCAATTTTTGGTGTAAGACAACCCTTTGCTTTAAGAAACTAGATAGTCTCAGGTCCAATGAATGCAGTTTTATAAGGAAATGAGCTGTAGGTTTTACTGAGCATCTTGCAGAACCAGCCACAGTTCTTCTGGACACTTTGACTGTCACACTCGCGTCTTCATTTAGCACCAAAACCCAGCAGCCTTCATTATGTTTTCTTTTTTAATCTGAAAAGTGCTCTCTTATGGAATACGCTGCTCAGATACAAACATTTTTTTCCCTGTAACATTTAACGAACGTTTGGAACTCTAAAATGTTTTTGTCATGTTTTGATTCGATAATGTAGAAGTCATACAATAGAAATCGATAAAGTTTATATGAATTAAAAAAATGGTGGTCTAAGACTTTTGCACAGTACTATATATACACAGTTGTTGCAGTGATGTTGAGCTCTATGGTACAGAGCACCACAAAGCTGTGAAGAGAGCAGGATGGTTAGAAGGCTGCTGATGCTCCTGAAAGCATGCTGAGGTCAAGAGCCTGTGATTAATGAACGCTGGTGAATGGATGCTTGAGAGCAGCACGCTCTGAGTGGAGCGTGATGGCCAGCACAGCCTCACATCAGCTGCAGAGGATTTCACTACACCAGGAACATTTAAAGGCTTAAACAGTGTGAGATTTTTGCAATTTTAGATGATTCTATAAACATAATAGCCAACTATAAAGAGTATAAACACTGTTGCTAGGCAACTGGGAAATATAAACAGCAAACTTTAGCTAGCTAATGCGAGTTGGTGTGATTCTAGAAAGTTCATCATGAATAGCCTGCTACTATGACATCTCACACGGACGTCCTTGCGTAATCTGTAAAATCTTTAACTTGAATGGTTACGATTAAATCGGACACTGTTGCTAAGCAGCAAGGAAATATGGACACGAGGAATAAGCTGGCTAATGATTACATTGTGATCGTAGACCATTATTGTGACATCTCACACCAAACTAGTCCAACTTGTAAATGCTTTCATGTTGTTACAATTAAAGAAAATGCTGTTGCTAGGCAACTGGGATACAGACGCCAAGCATAAGCTCAACAATTATGATGATGCTGTGATTCCAGAATGTTCACCAGTATTGTGACATCATGAGCATATAGTTCCCTGCTTCCATTAAGCAATATCATAATGTCAGCACTTATTAGCTACAATTATGATTACGATTAGCTACAGCTGTGCTGATATTCAGTACAACAGCATGACTGAGTGAGATATCACGTTTATATAACAGTTCTGTAAACAAAAAATGTAAAAAAAAAATCGTAAGTGATATCTCATCTCATTATCTCTAGCCGCTTTATCCTTCTACAGGGTCGCAGGCAAGCTGGAGCCTATCCCAGCTGACTACGGGCGAAAGGCGGGGTACACCCTGGACAAGTCGCCAGGTCATCACAGGGCCGACACATAGACACAGACAACCATTCACACTCACATTCACACCTACGGTCAATTTAGAGTCACCAGTTAACCTAACCTGCATGTCTTTGGACTGTGGGGGAAACCGGAGCACCCGGAGGAAACCCACGCGGACACGGGGAGAACATGCAAACTCCACACAGAAAGGCCCTCGCCGGCCCCGGGGCTCGAACCCAGGACCTTCTTGCTGTGAGGCGACAGCGCTAACCACTACACCACCGTGCCGCCCGTAAGTGATATTTCAGACTCAATATGGGCAAATGATCTGTTTATTTTTCCTCCACAAGTGGAAAGAGATCCCGAAGAAGCCACCCTCACTTTATAGTACATCAGCTAGCTGGCTAGCTAGCTCACGTTAACTTGGACTACATTCCCATGAAAGGTGTTTCTGGTAAAACTGGCTTCTCTTCTTCCTTTTCATCTTCATCTGACGAGCTTTTAAGTCAAAAGTTAAAGGCCTAGAGAAATGTATCCCCTTCCTCCTTGGATAATAATAGTACAAGTCCCAACAATGAAAACTTAATAGAAACCCATGTTGTAAATGTCAAGAACATTCAGAATTTGTCAAGTTTAAATTTCCTGTCAAGGGAATTCTGGTACCAATGTCGCCATTATTAGCTGGTTTTTACATGACGTCATGAGTGTGAGTGGTTTTACCAGCGGTTTTTCCACTGACATCGACACAACGTAGCTTCTGTCCGACTCTCTGCTAGATTACATTTATTTTGATGGAAACTTGTGACAGAACATGACATAGAAAGAGAGACAAATCTATAAACTACAATCTACGACTGTTATGGAGAAGAAAGGGGAGAAAAAAAAAAATCCGAAAGCGCCCGGAAAGCGATGTATCGCTGCCGGGTGCAACAACACAAATGCCGTGGAGGGAGTGGCCCTGTTCCTTTTCCGGAAAGATAATCACTAATTAGTCAAGATTTTGCTACAATGAACTGCAAAGCATTTTGTTTCCAACATACCGTAATACTAGGAACTTGAAGAATCCATCTTCAACTTCCAGTCATCCAAACCCCTTAAGGTGCAGAGGTGAGCTCATGTTGGGGCAAATAACATCCCAAGGCACTGTCCTAGTGGGCCGTGCCCATGCTGGTTCGTGAGGGCATAGGGAGAGGGACGTGCCTGCAAAATTTCGCCTCGCTGCAAGCTTCCCTGGCCAAGTTATGAATTTTTAAAGGCCACCTGGATCAGTGAATCATATGGAAACTCAAGGTGTGGAGTAGAGCCGGCGAATAACGTCGTGAGGTGTGGTCCTACCAGGCCATGCCCATGTTAGGGGAAGTAATGGCCAAATGGTTAGAGAAACAGCTTTGGGACCAAAAGGTCACTGGTTTGATTCCCTGAACGAGCAGGACTGGCTCAAGTGCCCTTGAGCAAGGCACCTAACCCCCAACTGCTCCAGCAAGAGTGATGGCGTACCTTGTGTCTGATTAGCCAGAGAAAAACTGATGATGTGATTATCAGTTTGGGCAAGAACCCAAACCAACATGCTGGTTCATAGGGGGTCATGTAGAGGGAGGTGCTTGCAAAATTTGGCTTCGCTGGGACCTCCGGTGGCCGACTTAAGAGCGTTTAAAGGCCATCTGAAACAGTGGATCAAGTTGAAACTTAAGGTTCATCATTGTCACTGTCACTGACCCCGCCCTAATCAGACGGTTCTGGCTCGAATCGGTACGTTCGATACCTCTCTCTTCTTCCCTATTGCTGGCCACTTCTTTTTCCTCTGTCAGTACATCATCATCAACTTGAACTGACAAAAAAAAAACCTGCTAAAACTTAGTTTCTCCCTTGCTAAATTCCTGCTTGCTTTGATCGCTCATGTTGTTGTTCGTGGCCCACACACCCCTGATGTCATGCGGTTAAAAGGGCTAAATTTTACTCTGCTTTTGTCTGCGAATATATCTGCAACCATGTGATTTAGAGCAGGGGTTTTCAAAGTGTGGGAGAGTCAGCCCCCCCTCAGAGAGCAAATAAACAACAGCGCCCCCCCCCCACAATATTTGTTGTTGCTATAGAGATCTTGCAGTCACGTGACCGGAAAGTACACAACCGCCATCTTGTCGGTCAAAAACACCGCTGAATACTGCTGCACTCATGTGCAGAATGGATCAATTTCAACCGACGGACTACACGGCTCATTTTTCTAATGAACAGATAACTAGATATATGTCTAAAATAAACAATCTACAGATTTGTGACCCTTATGGCTTACCGGACGGAGTTTTCACGACCGGATTTTGAACTGCCAGCGGAATACCCGGACGTGTATAATTACCTCATTAACTTTCCCTCGCTGTTCAGTGGTGAAGCACTGCATGCTTATAAATCTCTGGACAGTTATCTCTACAGAAATTCAGGATTTGTCAGCGACTCAGATGTGGCATCTTGTAAACAAGAATCCTCATTGGATGGGTAAGTCACTTAAGTATTGAGTATAGCACTGACCAGCCGATTATAGAATAGAATAAGGTAATTCCAGCTCGTCCGTCTTGTTTACATGGATCTGGCGTTGGAGAGGTAGAGGCTTGGCAGTGGAGATTTGAGTGGCTGTTTTCTGAGCTTAGTCAACAGGCCGGCTCTGCAGCCTCGCTTTTGCTTCCGCTCCCGGCGCCACCTCCTTCGCTTTGCTTCCGATAACAATTCATGGAGACCCCGCTGGTCTCGCTATCTCGTCCGGAATGTTTTTTTTTTTTTCTCGTCCGGAATGTTGTGCATGCGATGGAAATCGCTACAAACTGTCATTTTCTGCTGGAAACCAATGTCCAGTAAGTCCATACGGTTGTAGTGGATATTGAAGTCCGGTACAGACGAACAACACGCAAAAATACACACAAAAAACATAAAAAAACGTGCACAGGTCGGGAGAGCTTGTAGCCGCAGCCGTTGTAGTAGAATTGTATATAGTAGGGTTTTCCAGAAGAAAAGGTAGAAGTAAAAGCAGAAGTAGAACCAGAAGTAGAAGGCGGAATATGGCGTTTGACCGACAAGATGGCGTCTGTCACAATCTGGATCGGCTGTGACGTCACATGCAAGTGCTCCATACTTAATGTTCCATTCGTATTTAAAAAAATGGTTGTTGTACACATTTTAATTTTTTTCTTTTACATATTTTAAACATCTGTGCTTTTTTTAAAACATCTTGTTTTACACATTTTAAACATTTGTGCTTTTTTAAAACATCTTTTTTTTTTACACATTTTAAACATCTGTGCTTTTTTTTTAAAATCTTGTTTTACACATTTTAAACATCTCATAGCATCGTTAGCTAGCACCTCTTGGCAGACAACACACTGTGGCAGTGGAGCATCTTCAGATCCAGTCCATGAAAATCCAAACTTTAAATAATCATGGTCATACTTCCTTCTTTTTTTGCTTGGCCCAGACTCTGTCTCCTTACTCACTGTAGCTTTAGGTACTAAAAATCGATCCATTTTGTCTCTGGCAAAGGCTAGCTGAAGTTCACTAAATGTCTGCAATAGTAACTTATTCTGGTTTATTTTTCCTCACGTTGCGCCCCCCCTGAAGAATTCTGGTGCCCCCTAGGGGAGGCGCACCCCACACTTTGAAAAGCCCTGATTTAGAGAATAGTTGCCTCTGTCCAGGGACTCAGTAAACCTCACCGAATTTAACTGCTATTCTGTTTTAGCACAAAAAAAAAGCATCTCTCTAGGCCTTTAAATCAAATTCCTGAAAAGTATCATGATGTCGCTAACATTGTCATAACTGCTCTGAACCAGGAAGTGGAATTTTACATGCAGGAAACAGACAAGTGAAGTGAAACATCTCAGTGACATTTCGCGGAAATTCAGCACTCTTAGAATGCGGCTCGACCAGTCAGACTCGTGGAGCCGGACGAACTATTGTATAAAGGACCACGCGACTTCTTTTTTGAAAGTGGTTACAGTTAAAAGAGCACACAAAAAGGAGAAAACCCCGTTTGTTTTAGTGCCACAGTGTTCTCTACTTCCTGCAACGCAGGTCTCTGGGGAAAAGAGAAAACCTGATATGAGTGTAAGCATTAAGGAAAATTTACAAATGGCACCTGTGGTGTAGGGCGGCACGGTGGTGTAGTGGTTAGCGCTGTCGCCTCACAGCAAGAAGGTCCGGGTTCGAGCCCCGTGGCCGGCGAGGGCCTTTCTGTGCGGAGTTTGCATGTTCTCCCCGTGTCCGCGTGGGTTTCCTCCGGGTGCTCCGGTTTCCCCCACAGTCCAAAGACATGCAGGTTAGGTTAACTGGTGACTCTAAATTGACCGTAGGTGTGAGTGTGAATGGTTGTCTATGTGTCAGCCCTGTGATGACCTGGTGACTTGTCCAGGGTGTACCCCGCCTTTCACCCGTAGTCAGCTGGGATAAGCTCCAGCTTGCCTGCGACCCTGTAGAACAGGATAAAGCGGCTAGAGATAATGAGATGAGATGAGACCTGTGGTGTATTAATGAATGTTAATGTGTGTGTGGAGGGTTTAGTGCAGTGTGAGATTCACAGGTGTGACTAGTGTCCTGTCCAGGATGCAGGAAAACATCCTGGACAAGAAACCCAGCTATCACAGGACACTATTCACACATACACTTGCCATTTTATTAGGAACACCAATGTTCACTTCAAACACCAGAATGGGAAAAATCGTGATCTCACAGTGAAATGCGACTTTCTTTCACTGTGGCATGGGTGTTGGTTTGAGCCAGATGGAATGAACTTCATCTCATCATCTCTAGCCGCTTTATCCTGTTCTACAGGGTCGCAGGCAAGCTGGAGCCTATCCCAGCTGACTACGGGTGAAAGGCGGGGTACACCCTGGACAAGTCGCCAGGTCATCACAGGGCTGACACATAGACACAGACAACCATTCACACTCACATTCACACCTACGGTCAATTTAGAGTCACCAGTTAACCTAACCTGCATGTCTTTGGACTGTGGGGGAAACCAGAGCACCCGGAGGAAACCCACGCGGACATGGGGATAACATGCAAACTCCACACAGAAAGGCCCTCGCCGGCCACGGGGCTCGAACCCGGACCTTCTTGCTGTGAGGCGACAGCGCTAACCACTACACCACCGTGCCGCCTAGAATGAACTTGTTTGAGTATTTCAGAAACTGCTGATCTCCTGGGGTTTTCACACAACAGTCTCTAGAGTTTACACAGAATAGTGTGATAAACAAAAATAGGTACCTTATGGGTCCATGTGGCTACTGCTTATAAATAAAATAGTTTTCTGATGCCATGTCCATACAGTAAATATCGCATATACAGTAGACATGTTATTAATTATACTCGCCTCATTTCTCACAAGCATCACCAAGCTGTGAGCAGCATCAGGGCTTGGAGTGTTTTGTTCACTGTGTTTTGTTCAAAATACAGAGCTGTGAACTAGATCTATTTTCAAAATAGTAAGAAAACACTTGTTCATGAATTGTCTTAGAAGCATTATTTAGGACTAATGAGCACATTTTGTTTCACAAGTGTAGTGTAAAGACTTTAAAATAAAAAAAAAAATGAAATTAAAGCGAATAGCAGAAGTTTGATATCAGCTTTTCAATATATCTGCCAAAAAGCTTAAAAAAAACCTTACAAAAGCTTTCATTTGACCTTTCAGAAGGACCAAACAATAGCTGTGATAATCAAAAGGTACATTTTCTTAAAATAAACACCACTTACTTGATATCAAATCAGTAGCCTTGGTGAACCCCAAGGTGAATTTCGTTTATCTGCTAATTATCTTCCGATATGACGAAGTTATAACGAGGTTTCTCTTATTTCGTTTCTGGTTCCGAAGTTTATCAAGAAGCAGAACGGGTAATCAAACTTAATCAGGATAAGTGCTGATTGGTTACGAAGTTTCAGTATTAAGATGAAGTTTCATCTTACAGCCCGATGACATAGTGGCTTTGCCACTCGTTCTTGTGTAACTTTGATAACAAGAGATCAACTGTTCGTATTGCGAGATCAGGATTCGCCATTCTGGTGATTGTAATGCTCATGCGTATGTGCAGTGTGCTACTGATACACTCATTCTTACATTCTTACAACACAATGACATAGTGGCTCCGCCTCTATGAGGCAGTAGCCACAAAAACAAAACATCGAGTGAGTGAGCGACAGTTCTGTGGGTGGAAACAAATGCCTTGTTGATCAAGGTTCGAGCTGCCAGGAAGGATACAGTAACTCATATAATCACTCTTTACTAGGGCTGCACGATTATGGAAAAAATGATAATCACGATTATCTTGATCAAAATTGTAATCGCGATTATTAATCACGATTATTCTTGATGTGAGGGAAATCACTTAAATTTTATTTCACTATATTCAAACAATATGAACAGCTTTCAGTGCAGAATGAAATTTAAAAGAGAAATTCTGATTTCCAAATGACAAATGAAATTTATCCAAGAAATTACCAAAGGATGAAGGAACTGAAAACTCAATTGCAACAATTACATAGCATTATACTGAGGCCTACAAGTTTTTAGCTAGAAAGACCAGCCTATCAACATGCTCTGGCTTTAAACATGAGCGTAGGCAGGTCACAACATTGCCTCCAGCGCTAAATAGTCTGTTGTTCCGACATAGTTAGCTTTTCTCTCTCACCTCAATCTGTTACCTACTCTCACGCAATCACCCCTTGAAGATACCGCTGCACTGAAGCTCTGCGCACTTGGCCAGTGTTGCCAGATGCTGCTGACGTTTTCCAGCCCAAAATATGTTCAAAACCCGCCAAAATGCACTTCAAAACGCCCAATTTGGCAACACTGCACTTGGCTTGCTTATTTAGGCGGAGTAATGAAACCTTACATGCGTCGGTTCGCCCCCTAATGGTTTGGCGGAGTACTGGTCAAAAAGTGCTTGATCAGATATGCAGCAGAGCTCGCATTTTAAATGGAAATAAATCGCGATTTTCATTTAATTTAATCGTGGCAGCCAAAATCGCAATTTTCGATTAAATTCGATTAATTGTGCAGCCAAGAACAGGCATACATGTCAACCTATACGGAATGTCCGTATTTTATACGGATTTGATTCAATAAACGTAGTATACGGGCGTACAAATAAAGTTATACGGATTCTTTAAAAAAACTTCAATATTTATTTAGAGCTATAATCAATTCCCACGATGATAAAAGAGCGCATAACATTTACAAACGTACTGTACACCACAGACAGCCAGTAAAGAGTCTTATGAAATTGCGCGTTATCTTGTGGTAGCGAGACTTCGTTCCATTTCTGATCATGCACACACCGCATTGCGAGAATCCCGCCAACCGGGAAGTAACATTTTGTTTGAAACGCATATTTCCACCTGAGCGACTTTCACTAGCGACTGAAAAGATTCTGAATGGGCACTCCGGCAAGATCAACACAGACACTTGCTGTGACATGCAGCCTAGTGAAGTATTGGTGCAGAGTGCTAAAAAAAAGCTGTCATGGAGTACAATTCAGAACATTAGAGTGACTGTGTTTTTATATAGTGGAAGTTCATTATGTCTGACTGTTTAAGTATTTTTAAGTTTGTTTCTTAGACAAGGATTTTAAGATCGTTACCTTGTTGACAGTTTCAGCGTGAATCTTCCGCCTTCCTCAGAACTGTCACCAGATGTCAAGTAGTGATGTGCCTTATCTGCTGATGTTACGTTACAGAGGCGTGAACGTCCCGCCCGATTTGACAGGTAGTTCACGCCTCCTGGAGCGCCGTCCTGGGGGAGCAACCTGACAGCAGGAAGCGTGAACTACCTGTCAAATCGGGCGGGACGTTCACGCCTCCGTAACGTAACATCAGCTGATAAGGCACGTCACCACTTGACATCTGGTGACAGTTCTGAGGAAGGCGGAAGATTCTCGCCGAAACTGTCAACAAGGTAACGATCTTAAAATCCTTGTCTAAGAAACGAACTTAAAAATACTTTGTGTTTTTGTCAAACATTGGAGCTTTGTATTCATTCTGAAGGTTTATTGTTATTAATATTGAATAAAAAGTAACTTGGATATATCATTGTTAATTATCATTCAAATTTTAGGTAAATTATTTTAATTTGCATCTTATACGGAGGGCGGCACGGTGGTGTAGTGGTTAGCGCTGTCGCCTCACAGCAAGAAGGTCCGGGTTCGAGCCCCGGGGCCGGCGAGGGCCTTTCTGTGTGGAGTTTGCATGTTCTCCCCGTGTCCGCGTGGGTTTCCTCCGGGTGCTCCGGTTTCCCCCACAGTCCAAAGACATGCAGGTTAGGTTAACTGGTGACTCTAAATTGACCGTAGGTGTGAATGTGAGTGTGAATGGTTGTCTGTGTCTATGTGTCAGCCCTGTGATGACCTGGCGACTTGTCCAGGGTGTACCCCGCCTTTCGCCCGTAGTCAGCTGGGATAAGCTCCAGCTTGCCTGCGACCCTGTAGAAGGATAAAGCGGCTAGAGATAATGAGATGAGATGAGATGAGATCTTATACGGATTTTATAAGGGATTTTGGAGGTTGGTTATACAAGTTTGATTGCCCAAAGGTTGACATGTATGAACAGGGATCTTAGAATCAACAACAAGTTCCTATTAAAATGGCCAGTGAGTGTAGATGGGTTATTTTCGATAGTCCATCGACTGGAATGTTTTGGGAGGTGGGAAGAACCTCCAGGAAATCCATACAGATACAGATACAGATAGAGGGAACTAAACCAGGGAACAATGAAGCTATGAAACAGTGACACTAATGTGCTAAATTACAAGATGCCCAAGAAAAATAATAAGTATTACAGTAAATAATGAATTATTCCGACCTCCAGGGAACTAACCGACATCATCACAGATATACGCTTCAGGTTAAACCCCACCCACTTTCTTGGGAAGTGTTTATCCATGACTCATTGAGCATCCACAACCTGGTGTGTTTAACCCTGTCCCTGTGTGCACACTTACATACAGTTTCCATAAAGTCTGTAAGGGAAAGTGATGAGCTTCATAGTAAACACAATGAATAAATGAGTGTAGCTGCAGAACTGCTTCAGTCCTCCAGCTTATGTGCTCGGCTAAAAATAGCTTCAATTGACAAAGCAACAACTCATTCAGTCTAGCGTTTGGAGAACAAACTCTCTCTCTCTCTCACACACACACTCACACACACATACACACACAAACGGAGTTAAATCCAGGACGATCATTCCAAAAACCTGTGTATTAAAGGAACAACCATAGAACAAAATATAGTATAGAATATTAATATAACAAATAAAACACAACCTACCCAGTGTAGGAGAAGTGCAGTGTCATTCTACCAGACTCCAGCCACTACTCACAGATCCCTGCATCGTGCTCTTGAAGGCAGAACTTTATAAATCACATGAGAGCAGGAATCATGGGACTTTTTGCTGCAATGAAACACCTCATTCATTCAAAAGCCTGAGTGTTTAAAACTCTTACACACCTCTCCTGACTCACAAGCAAGTACATGGTGGATGTGCAGCAGGAAGTCGAGCCATTTCAAAACATTTCAGAGTGCTCTACAGACATACAATCAGCTGATCTTTAACCTGTTCGTAACCCAATACCTTCTTTAATTCTTTTTTTTTCTTTCTTCAAAGCAATCTTTTTGTCCCGCTGCTTTTTGTCATAATAAACTTCCAATAACCAACACAAAATATCGGCTTCTCTTAGAAGGTGAGACTCTTCACCTCTTGTCAGAAACCTTGGAATACTCCTTGACTCCTCACTCAACTTTGATCCCCACATTAAATCCCTCACCAAGACTGCTTTCTTCCACCTCCGGAACATTTACCCGCCTTCGCCCCTTTCTTTCCACTAGTGATGTTCAAACATTGGTCCACTCCTTTATTATGTCCCGCCTAGATTATTGTAACTCCCTTCTCATTGGCCTCCCTAATAAATCCCTTCAAAGATTATAATACATTCAGAGCTCTGCAGCGAGACTCATCACCCATACCAAACCATCTGCTCATATCACACCCATTCTTTCTCAGCTTCACTGGCTACCTGTTTTGTACAGAACTAAATATAAAATCATACTACTCACCTTCAAAGCTCTCCATAACCTTGCTCCTTCGTACATCTGTGATTTCCTGACCCCTTATACTCTATCTCGGTCTCTCAGATCCTCTAGCTATAATCTCCTTGCTGTTCCTCGCACTAGACTATCTACCTTGGGTGGCAGGTCCTTCAGTGCCATGGCCCCCAAGCTCTGGAATTCCCTCCCTCAACCCCTCCATGAATGCTGTCCTCTTCCTTTCTTCAAATCTCATCTCAAAACCTTTCTGTTTCATGAACATTTCTCCACCAGTGTATAAACTCACCACTCTTCAGCAACTCTTTTTTTTCGTGGTGTTTTCTCTGACCTATGTAAAACAACCTTGAGTTTAAAGGGGTACCGAATATAATATATACAGTTGCTGATGTGACAAAGTAATGTATTCTTAAGTATTCTATCAAATTTATATACTAGAAAACAACGAAATATCTTGGTAATTGTAAATATAATACTTTATATGCTAAACCGCACAAGAGTCGCCATTTTTAAAAGACTGTGACGTCAGCGCTACCCACTGCACTAGCGGAACTCTCCAAAATAGAGGAGATAAGCGTGTAATCATGGCGTCGGGCGCATCAAGTGAAAGCGACAGCTCTGTCGAATCATACGAAGAGATCCTGCAAGACACACTGCAAGCAGGCTATGGCTTAGAAGGGTACCAGTTTGAACCTAGGAGAGGTACTATGTAGTGGAAGTTCATTATGTCTAACTATTAAAGCTATTTTAAGTTCGTTTCTTAAGACAAGGATTTTTTAAGATGTTACCTTGTTGACAGTTTCAGCGAGAATCTTCCGCCTTCTTCAAAACAGTCACCAGATGTCGAGTGGTGACGTGCCTTATCAGCTGATGTTACGCTACGGAGGCGTGAACGTCCCGCCCAATTTGACAGGTAGTTCACGCCTCCTGCTGTCAGGTCGCTCCCCCAGGACACATCTGGTGACTGTTTTGAAGAAGGCGGAAGATTCTCGCCAAAACTGTCAACAAGGTAACATCTTAAAAAATCCTTGTCTTAAGAAACGAACTTAAAATAGCTAGGAGAGGTACTCTCGACTCCGGTGATGAAATAAGAGAAGAAAGCTCGGATGACGGCGAGGTTGAGACTGATGCTGACCATGGGCGTGGCGAGCGTGGGGCAGAGCGTCTGTGTGCAGGTGACACGGCGTGGTGCTCGTGCGGAAAATGTAACGTGGAGTTGCTCACGAGTCCAGCAGAATTTATTTGCTGCAATGAGATAGGCGCCACCCGTGGACTTGCGAAATCGTCGCAAGAGGCAGAAACGGGTATTTCACAAGTGCTATTCCCAACCTCAATGAGCCAACACAACTGGGCACATACATACGTCATGAGTGTTACGCAGAGAAAATGAACATGCATTTTGATTGGATAAAATTAATATCATGGCGGGCTGTTCAAACTGCGGAAATAGTTTGCTCTAGCTACTTTCAAAACACTATAACTTTCCAACCTTAGAACAAAAAACTTTTGTAAGTCTTGAATAAGGTTCGTTAATGTGTGTTTTATTGTTATATTTACTCTATATATTGCCCTCTGTTCCCCTTTAAGAAAGGCAATATATATTAGGGTGCCAATAAAAAATTAAGTTATCTATTTCTCAAGTCTCACCCCCCATTTTTTTTTTTTTTCCTTTGGGCTAAATATATCATTCTGTGAAATATTAGCTACATTTTTTGATGTTTAGAGGTGGCACAAACTCCCTGAAATTTGGAATTATTGTGTGATTTTGGCTAATGACTTGTTTAAAAAAAAAAAAACTTGGATAGCATGTAAGGAAATCATATGAAGCTACTAATTTGCAGAGATGAAAACTTTATTAAACAGTATTGAACACTTAAATACATAGAAGCAATAAAAGGACCAAACATCTTTTTTAAAGAGTACTCTTCTTCACTGTTGGATGCTGTTTGTTTTCGATGGTATTCGACAACTTGTAAAAGATACTGTTTTTGATCTTCATGAATGGTAATGCCATCACTGAACTGCTGAACAAGAGCTACACCTCTTTCAGCTGAATCGTTGACAACTTTCAGTCCACCAATTAGTCTCTTTCCTTCCTGGTAATCTTCATCTTCTGGCCATTCCTCCGGGGCTTTTCCTAAGAAGCCTGTTGGAATGCGAAGGCTTGTGAACAAAGTATGGGTGTGCTTTGTAATGAAGCTTGAGATGCTCAAGGTCTTGATATTTTCTAAATCTACATCTTTTCATGGCTTGTCAGATTCTCCTCCTTCAGGTCCAGACAATTATACAACAGTAGGATTTTCAGAGGCTTTGTGCCACTTCTAAATATTGTTGCATCTTATTCTAAATTTATATTTCATTTTCTTGCTATTAAAGGAAAATAATTAGAGGGTGAGACTTTAAAAAATGCAAAAATGAATTTTCCCCATTGTTATGATTGGCACCCTAATATATATATATATATATATATATATATATATATATATATATATATATATAAACTTATTATTATTATTAGAAACACGAGCTATGTTTGGCCCATTCCATAATCACGGGTACATTTCAAGCGTTGACTTTGTTAGTCATCATCAACTCTGTTAATGTTAAACTGGGCAATCCATTAACAGAATCGACAATAACAGAGTTAACATTTTTTTCCCACCATTTGGTGGCTTAACTCCATGTGCTAACCTCAAACTAGCTACTACATGGCGTGTATAAAAATAGGTACCCTATGGGTACATGTAGCTACTGCTTATAAGTAAAATAGTTTTCTGATCCCATGTCCATACAGTAACTATGGACATGAGGCAGTAGAACAAAAATGAAGCGTAATCCAAAAATGAACAATTAAAAAATCACAGAAGTAAAATATACCAAGTGTCTGTACTTTATATTATTCTACTCTTACCTCTTGCAGTTTTCAAAACTGAAATCTCCAAACCGAGGCTGACATACACACGCTGTCACCATGACCCAAACTCTTATTTCCTGGAAATGGCCCAGTGCTAGAGCTCAGTGGAACGCACTATCCCTCGGTAATCAGCATAAACATGTCTGAAAGCAATTTCTTTAGTCCATTTATTTTGAATGGGGAACTAAATTGTATATACTCACCGGCCATTTTAATCAGAACACGTGTATGCGCATGCGCAGAGTGCTATTGTTACACTCATTCTTACATTCTTACAACAGGATGACATAGTGGCTCCTGCCTCTGTGTGAGGCAGTAGCCACAAAAACAGAATTTTATGGATTTTCATCATATTGTTTGTTAAAAAAAAAATGAGCGACAGATTCACTCCAATACCACAATAACAGAGTTGACTAATAATTAATCCACTGTTGGTGTAAAATCCTCAACGTTTTCTTCAAATTAATGAGATAAGAAACAGAACATACCCTACCGCCTTTCTGAAGTTTCCCAGCAGAGGAAGTGACATCACTCGGGGCAGGTGTCATGCGTATTATTAAAAACCTTTGTGGATTTTATATGGTTTCATAACAGAGTTAACAGAGTTGACAAGAACATTGGGACAGATTTTTTATATATATGTACGGTATATATAAAATAGTGACTGAAATTTCACATAATACAGAAAATAGACTTTCTATGCAACTGATTTTTATAACAGTTAATAAAATAAGCCCCACAAAACAGATTGTTAGACTGAATCACTTCCTGTTTATTCAAGTTGAATGGATGAATCAGGAGTCAAAGATGGCCAATAATGTGGGGGAAGGAGTGGGAGTCATTTAGTTCATGTTGTATGGATAAATTGGGTCTAAAATGTAGATGAAGCATTGCTTTTGGTGAAAGTTTGTCATAATTTACATTATTGATACAAACTGATTCAATAAAGATTTCTTTTGTGGAAAATAACAAAAGGTTTATCTCAGAGACATGGAATGGACCCCGAATTCTAGAATGACCCATTTACATCCACACTTTTTTTTTCTTTTTTACATTCGGAATGAATCAGAACATCCCATTTACGCAAAAGCAATCAGATAGATGAGGGTTAATTTGTCCCAAACGAGTATTTTTGGCTGATACAAGGTTAGTATTTTAGCTAATCGTATCCTGTTTCTTTTATCTATTTTATTTCAGCAACAACTGGGAAGAAACCTTCAAGTCATAAAAGGGCTGAACTCGAGAACACAAGTCCAGGATAATTTGTTTTGGACAAAAGTCAATGTAAACATTTATCTTGCAACAAAAGATAAAGATCTTGGTATAGCCGTCCAATGCTTCTGTTGACTTTGTACACACTGTGACCGTGAGACTACAAACAAAGCACCCAGATGTCATCAAGACATACTGAACATGCACAGAAGGTTACAGGTGTAGAAAGTCATCCACTCAAGCATTTACCTTACATTTGCATTTATGGCATTTAGCAGATGCTCTTATCCAGAGCAACGTACAACATACCCAGTGCAGCAGTTGGGGGTTAGGTGCCTTGCTCAAGGGCACTTCAGCCATTCCAGTTGGTCCAGGGAATCAAACCAGCAACTTTGTGGTCCCAAAGCTGCTTCTCTAACCATTAGGCTGTGGCAAATATTTTCCGATCAAACAAATTAGAGGTCTATACCACCTCTTTCAATCCGATTACATTCTCAATGGGAATGGGGTATCTCATTCTGATCGAGCTGTTTATATGAAGAAATTCAATTCGGATTGAACCCAGATCTGATTATTAATGGATCCTTGCAAGGCTCCAAATACAAACATTTTCTTTTACCATAACCACAAACAAATCTTACCAAAAACCACAGACACTTGGGCCACAGAAGGTCAGGGGTTCTAGCTCCAGCACCACCAACCTGCCACTGTTGGGTCTTTGAGCAACCCTTGAGTTAACCCTCTCTGCTCTAGGGGGCACTGTATCATAGCTACCGCTTCGCTCTGACCTGAACTTTCTACCAAGCCATGATATGCAATAATAAGAAAATAATTTGACTTTCCTGTAGGATGTATTCGAAACGGGGAAAACACTGCCTCAGGAGGATGTCTAACAACATAGCGAGGTATCAGGGACCATTTGAAACTGATTGAACTCTCACTTCCAGTCTTCAAAGATGCCGTCAAAGTGTCTCATTTGATATATCCTCGATGTTGCCTATTACCCATAAATCTGTGCAGCAGCTCTGTTAGCCTCTACAGTCCTAAGGCGCTGGGAGGTGTGGCTCGCCTAGACAGACACACCCAAAATTAATCAAAAATGCCTCCACAATTAATGATCAGGTCAATCTAATATACCTAACCTTGGTCTCTATGGATCTGTAAAACCTCAGAAAATATATTTCCAGTGTCAGTAACATTTTGACTGTTACTATGCGTGAGCAAATTGTGATAACCCAAAGGAGAAATTGACATTTCTTTTTTAAATCCTCACTTCAAATTTATTCTAGATTAGACACCATGATTGCAATGACACCATGCACAAACATATCACTTTTTTCATTCAGCAACTCCTTGACTACAACTGGACCAAAAAACATTGAAATACTACAAATGTTTTAGTAAATATAGAACTCAAGACAGCATTTTTTTTCTACTTTTTACCAGAAATCAATTCTATTGGACCTGGTACTGGGTCTGTAGGGTTTAATAAATTAAGTGGTGAAATACAGTAAAATACATAAAAATTGCAGCTTAACTGTCACAGAAAAGCATATTATACCCAGATATAATATTTTTGCTTAGATTTTTGAAATGTTACCAAGAAATAAACATTGTAATATCTTATAACCTCATAACTTTAAACAAAAACAGTATATTTGTTTATGATTTGTGAGGCATTTCTTAGCCAACAAGCTAACTCTTGGGTTATATTACATGGCGTCCTGATGTCACATGATGTCACACATTACCATAAACGCGATCCTAAAAGGTCATTCCAAGTGAAGATCCATAGAAGACGCCTTCAGTCCAAATTCCTGCCCTAGGAGACACCTGTGTATTAGAGCAGCGAGGCAACAAGGCAGCGACCTTCATCATAAACTCATACAGTTTATTTTTAACCATAAACTCAGACAGTGTTTAATTATCGGAGCAGTTTTTCATCGTCTGTATACAATTTCTCATGATAACAACAGACTGTGGCAGCGGGGGTGTGGTCAAGTGTCGGTCTGTGACCGGAGGGCAGAGTCAGGGAAGGTAAGTGGCAGAATCACTGCACCTGATGTTGGTTAATCTGTGTTTGTGTGTCTTCCCCAGTGACCATGCCCAGGGCCGTAACCAGGATTTTTCAAATACCGAGGTCAAACATTGCGATACATCTTATTTGCCAAAAAAAAAATGTCCTAATATGGTGACTTTTCATACATTTTGGAAACGAGTCAAAATCACAAGCCCAACAAGATGAACATGTAGGTGAACATGTTTATTTTAACAATTTCAAAACTGCACGATCACAAAAGTATTTTGTGTGTGTGTGTGTGCGTGCGTGAGTGAGAGAGTGAGTGAGTGAGAGTTTGAGTGAGTGATGGAGTGTGAGTGAGTGAGTGAGTGAGTGAGTGAGTGAGTGAGTGAGTGACAACGCAATCTAGCCGAGCCTGAATGGACTTCAATTGCTTTTTAAAAAATATATGCCCTTTTCAATAGCAAAATACTAGACGGTTATTGGACAAAACCGACTAAAACGCTACATTCGGAGACTGAGCCTCACTGGAGATGGGAGTCAATAAGAGGGGCGGGACAAGACTTCCCGAGAGGAGGCTCATCTCCAGCTGGTGATTGGAGGAGGAGCTGTGAACGCGGCTGGGCTCTTCATGATTGACAGAAAGCAGTCAGAGGTGGTACATCATGTTGTAAATAAAATGTGAACATAATAAGTTTGCTACCCGTTTTCATTTCCGTTCGAAAATACAACCAATGATCAAAACAATAGTGTCTTGTGTTCACGTTAGCCTATAGTCTGGTAAGTTAGCAAAATAGCTCAAGTCTCGTCAGTACCCAGTAACTTCATAAACAACAGGTCACGACTGCCCAGCCTTTTCTGATCTGAAACGCACCAAATCAAATCGAGAGAGAGAATAAAAGAGTTTGTGCCACCTGGAAAACGAAAATCCTATCTAGCTAAGTGGCTTTGACTGTTGTTGCTTGAAATGCTAATTAAAATTGCAGTGTTAATGATCATAAGCATTCCGGCACATAACTGTCAGTGACTGGCAAAATTAACTCACCTTCTTCCCTCTTTCCTTTAATCTCACTTGTTGACTTTCCAAAGCTGAGTTTGGTTTGTTTTAGTGTAGTAGACTTCTTCATCTTATGTCACTTTTCAGATTCCACGACTAATTGACAAACTGACTGGCTGCGGAGTCGGACCTTGATGAGAACGCTTCTCAGCTCTTGTATATCCCGTGGTGCTTAGCTGACTATCGCGAGGCTGCCTAATATGAAATGTTTCCAATGTCGGATATTTCAGCTTCGTTTAAAAATGATTATGTGGACTTTATTTTTAGACAAACAAATGAGAACAAGGGGATGCAAGCTGAATTTAGAATTTTCCACCGATCAAAGTCAGAACGATTTTCATCATATATTAATTTCATATTTCTGAGTGAAAAAAAAAAATACCGTGGGAAAAAAATGCCGAGGACATGACCTCGGTGTCCTCAATGGTAGTTACGGCCCTGACCATGCCCTATATAAGGAGAAAGAGAGAGCAGAGGAAGGAGGCTCTCTCCCTGACCTGAGGACTCATGTGTGTATGTCTGAGAAAGTGGCTTTACTGAAAAGTACAAAATAAAAAGAGTTTTCTTGGAGAAGTTAGTTCTGGCCTGCCGTCTTTTCTGTGCTCCACCCCTATGAACTGCTACAGTGGTGCCGAAACCCGGGACTCGAGCACGGGAAAAAGAACAGCCCCATGGAGTCCTCCCCCTTCGCGGACCTGGTCCACCCCCTCGCCACGGCCCAGCAGAGCCAGCACCAGGCACTAGTCACCCTCTGAAAGGAGCAGGAGCACCGGTTCGAGGCCCTGGTGCTGGCGCAGCAAGAAGACCGACAGGCATTCCGGCACCTCCTCGCATTGGCGGGGTCCACCACCTCCACCGCCGTGGGCCCTTCTCCCCTCACCCTCACTAAGGTGGGCCCACATGACGACCCCGAGGCCTTCATCACGCTCTTCGAGCAGGCAGCAGAGGCCTCGGGCTGGCCGGTGGAACAGTGCGTGGCGCACCTCCTCCCCCTGCTAATGGGCGAGGCGCAGCTGGCCGCGCTACAGCTCCCCGCCGACCGCCGGCTGGTTTACGCGGACCTTCGCCGGGTCGTCCTCCAGCGGGTGGGGCGCACCCCAGAACAACAGCGTCAGCACTTCCGCGCTCTGTGTCTGGAGGAAGTCGGCCGGCCGTTCGCGTTTGGCTAGCAGCTCCAGGACGCCTGCTGGCAGTGGCTGAGGGCCGACAACCGCGACTCCGAGGGGATCATTGATCAGGTGGTACTGGAGCAGTTCATCGCCCGCCTACCAGAGGGAACCGCGGAGTGAGTCCAGTGCCACCACCCGGCATCGCTGGATCAGGCCATCGAGTTGGCAGAGGACCATTTGGCGGCTGTTCCGATGGCAGGACAGTGGACATCCTCTTCTTCCCTCTTCTCTCTCTCTCTCTCTCTCTCCCCCCCTCCTCCTGTGTCTCATCCTCACCGCATTCCCCCACCGCGGAGGCGGGGGCCGGCCCCACCCCAGCTGGCCCATCGCACCCGCGGTGCCCTCCCGTTTTTCCCTTCTGTGTCTGTCTCTCCCCCCCCTCAGGTGAATGAGCCCCAGAGCACCAGTGCAGAGAGGAAGCCCGGGCTGGTTTGCTGGCGCTGTGGGGAGCCGGGCCACCGCCAACAGCAGTGCTCGGTGATGGAAGTGGGCGTGGTGGTTTGGATCCCCGATGCGCCAGGAGCCGCCCTCGATCGGGCCGGAGCGTATCGCATACCAGTGAGTATCCAAGGGGATACACATCAGGCTTTGGTGGACTCTGGCTGTAATCAGACCTCAATTCACCAAAGCCTGGTGCAAGACGAGGCATTGGGGGGAGCACAGGGGGTGAAGGTGTTGTGTGTGCATGGGGATGTTCACAGCTACCCTTTAGTGTCAGTCCACATTCTTTTCAGAGGGGAAAAATTTAGAGTAAAGACGGCAGTTAATCCTCGCCTCACCCACTCTATAATTTTGGGGACTGATTGGCCGGGATTCGGGGAGTTAATGAGCCATCTAGTGAAGAGTGGGCCCTGCCGTAATTCAACAGGGGGAGGTCCCGGTGTCGCTTTGGCGGGAGCAGCTGTCACAGAGCCGTCTACGTCATCTCCGTGTCAGAGTGAGGAGCAGCAGGCTCCTCCTCCCTCTCTCAGGGAATCCCTTGGGGATTTCCCGTTAGAGCAATCGCAAGACGAGTCTCTGTGGCATGCGTTTGACCAAGTGAGAGTAGTCGATGGTCAAACGCTCCAGCCAAATGCCACCCCATCCTTCCCCTATTTTTCTATTATGAAGAATAGGTTATACCGAGTGACGCAGGACACTCAGACTAAAGAGCAAGTCACGCAGCTTTTGATTCCAAAGAGCCGCCAGGAATTGGTATTCTCGGCGGCTCACTTTAATCCCATGGCTGGACACTTAGGGCAGGATAAAACACTAGCCCGACTAATGGCCCAGTTCTATTGGCCAGGGATTCGCGGCGATGTCTGTAGGTGGTGTACGGCGTGCCGCGAATGCCAGTTAGTAAATCCAGCGGCCATTCCAAAAGTGCCTTTGCGCCCTCTCCCATTAATCGAGACCCCGTTCAAAAGAATTGTGATGGATCTTGTCGGGCCATTAGATCGGTCAACACGAGGGTACCGCTTTATTTTAGTTCTGGTGGACTATGCAACGCGATACCTGGAAGCAGTGCCTCTTCCCAATATCTCAGCACGCAGTATTGCGGAAGCGCTCTTCCGTGTCATCTCCCGAGTTGGAATCCCGAAAGAGATTCTGACTGACCAAGGCACCTCGTTTATATCACATACACTGCACGAACTGTATGGGTTATTAGGTATTAAGCCGATCCGCACCAGCGTTTATCACCCACAAACGGACAGTTTAGTTGAACGGTTTAATCGCACCCTCAAAAATATAATTAAAAAATTAAATGTCAGGACGCACGTAATTGGGATAAATGGCTTGAACCCTTGTTATTTGCAGTGCAAGAGGTCCCCCAAGCCTCCACGGGGTTCTCCCCGTTCGAATTGTTATATGGGCGTAAGCCGCGTGGCATCCTAGATGTGCTGTGAGAAAATTGGGAGGAGGGACCTTCGCCCAGTAAAAATCAAATTCAATATGGTATGAACCTGCGTGCAAAACTCCACACACTCATACACCTAACCCAGGAGAATTTGCGGCAGGCCCAAGAACGGCAAACCCGCCTGTACGACATGGGTACGTGCCTTAGGGAGTTCGCACCGGGAGATAAAGTCCTCGTACTGTTGCCCACATCGAGCTCCAAATTAATTGCCAAGTGGCAAGGACCCTTTGAGGTCACACGGTGAATTGGGGACGTTGACTACGAGGTGAGGCGAATGGATAGGGGTGGGGTGCTACAGGTTTACCACCTCAATCTGCTCAAACTCTGGAACGAGGAGGTCCCCATGGCGTTGGTGTCAGTGGTTCCGGAGAAGGTGGAGCTGGGGCCGGAGGTTCAAAAGGGAACATTGGCATTGCGTACCTCTCCGGTCCCCTGTGGAGACCACCTCTCCCCGACCCAACTCGCGGAGATTGCCCAGTTGCAGACCGAGTTTTCGGACGTGTTCTCGCCCCTGCCCGGCCGCACCGACCTCATAGAGCACTACATTGAGACGCCCCTGGGGGTGGTAGTGCGCAGCCGCCCTTACAGGTTACCCGAACATAAGAAAAAAGTGGTTCGGGAAGAACTCGAGGCCATGCTTGAAATGGGCATCATCGAGGAGTCCCACAGTGACTGGAGCAGTCCGGTGGTCTTGGTACCCAAGACCGACGGGTCAGTCCGGTTCTGTGTGGACTATAGAAAAGTCAACGCAGTGTCTAAATTCGACGCGTACCCAATGCCTCGTATTGATGAGTTGCTCGATTGACTAGGCATGGCTCGCTTTTACTCGACACTGGATTTGACAAAGGGTTATTGGCAGATCCCCTTGACTCCATTATCCCGAGAGCAAGCAGCCTTTTCCACACCGTTTGGCTTACACCAGTTTGTCACACTTCCTTTTGGGCTGTTTGGGGCGCCTGCTACGTTTCAGCAGCTGATGGATAGGCTCCTCCGCCCCCACGCCACCTATGCAGCCGCGTACCTTGACGATATAATTATTTATAGTAATGGCTGGCTGTGCCACCTACAACACCTGAGGGCCGTCCTTAGGTCGTTGAGGTGGGCGGGTCTCACAGCCAACCCGAAGAAGTGTGCGATTGGGCAGGTGGAAGTACAGTATCTGGGCTTCCACTTGGGCAACGGGCAGGTGTGTCCCCAAATTAACAAGACGGCAGCGATTGCGGCCTGCCCGAGGCCCAAGACCAAAAAGGGGGTGAGACAGTTCCTGGGGCTGGCTGGCTATTATCGTAGGTTTATACCTAATTATTCGGACGTCACCAGCCTGCTGACTGATCTCACTAAAAAGGGGGCACCAGATCCGGTCCAGTGGACGGAGAAATGCCAGCGGGCTTTCTCTGAGGTGAAGGCTGCACTGTGTGGGGGGCCACTGTTACACTCCCCTGACTTTTCTCTCCCCTTTACATTGCAGACGGATGTATCGGACAAAGGGCTGGGGGCTGTTCTGTCCCAGGAGGTGGAGGGGGAGGACCGCCCCGTCCTGTACATAAGCAGGAAGCTGTCGGTGCGTGAGGGGTGCTACAGCACCATCGAAAAAGAGTGCCTGGCGATCGAGTGGGTGGTCTGCGCCCTCCGCTACTACCTCCTGGGGCGCTCTTTCACCCTCTGTTTGGACCACGTGCACCTCCAGTGGCTCCACCGCATGAAGGATGCCAACGCGCGGATCACCCATTGGTATCTGGCACTCCAGCACTTTAATTTCAAGGTGGTCCACAGGCCGGGGGCGCAGATGGTCGTGGCGGACTTCCTCTCCCGTCAAGGGGGGGGGGAGTCGGCTGCGGGCCGGACAGCTGCCCGGCCTGAGTCGGGCGGTAGGGGTATGTGGCAGCGGGGGCGTGGTCAATCATCGGTCTGTGACCGGAGGGCGGAGTCAGGGAAGGTAAGTGGCAGAATCACTGTACCTGATGTTGGTTAATCTGTGTTTATGTGTCTTCCCCAGTGACCACGCCCTATATAAGGAGAGAGAGAGCAGAGGAAGGAGGCTCTCTCCCTGACCTGAGGACTCATGTGTGTGTCTGAGAGAGTGACTTTACTGAAAAGTACAAAATAAAAAGAGTTTTCTTGGGGAACTTAGTTCTGGCCTGCCGTCTTTTCTGTGCTCCACCCCTACGAACTGCTACACAGACATTTCTTACCCAACTACCACAGGTTTCGGATGGACCGAGCAGTCCCCCCCCCAAATCCACTGACAGGCTACACAGGTCTTACATCTTTAAAGTGATACTGACACTAACAGTTCTCCTCGGTGTTATTTGATAGATTTTAACACAAACTTTCAATTTGATGTAATCACAAGGTGGGTGATTCTCATGAAGCTGCAGTGAACATGTCCAGGACACATTTTCCAAAATCAATACTTAATTCACATAAACTCTGATATTTTGTGTAAAGAAAATAGAGAGCACTGTATGGACAAATGGTTTTCATCATCATATAAACTAATTTTTATTTCAATTTAAAAAAAATATATATATATATATGGAAATTCTCATTACCGTTATGTGTCCGCATCCCTTTTTTTAATGTTTACTTTAAATCATATAAAAATTCCTAATTATATTAAAAAAATACAGTGTAAAGTTATTTTAAAACATCTATATTTATGCATAATATTAATATTTTTTGTGTTGAACAAAAAAAGTACTTGATTTTAAACAAAATAACTGTGTCCGCACCAAATGTTTCTCATTACGTTTCATGATTTCACCCCCTATAAAAAGTACACCATGCCTTTAAATTGATCAGCTATCCCATGATGCATCACTTCAGATACAAGATTCAAAATGAAGACAAGGTCAGTTGCTCACTTTTCTCTTACTTTGTGATATTTATGTTACTAAATCTGTCCTCAGTTACACTGTCTATTATCATTACTGTTATGGTTTAATACTCATTACTTTTAAAAATAAAAAATATATTATTTTATGATTATTATCACAATATAAGGCTTTAACATGTGGCAAAGTTATAGGTTGCTAGCATTTCAGGTTATTTGTGAAATTAGCCAAGAGCCATTACCATTTCTCAATATCCTCATTACCATGCACTGTGAGGGCAATAAATAAATGTCAAAAAAAAAAAAAAAGTAATTGTCATGGACTGTGCTGTTCATTTAATGGGATATTTTGTGGAAATATGAAAAATTGTCAAAATGTTTTTAACTCATGATCTAGCTTCATCATTTACTGTAACGGTGATGAGAACTATTCTGGATCATGTAAGCCTCAAATAAGAATAAAATTCCATTAAAATATTTTTCCATTAAAAAAAGATCAACATAGTAAAGTTCACACTCTATTTTAAGCTCTCAACTTGAAAAAATACTGAAATGAGGTGAAAAACTTTGTTAATGTGAAGGTCTTCATGAGAATCACCCAGGTATGGAGATGAAAACTCAACAAAATAAAACATTTAAACCTCCCGTCATGAAGCGATGCCTGGAATTCCCTTCCCTTCTGCTGAGAATGGCCTAAACCAGAAATGGCATAGATTGGGGAACACCTGCCTGGAAGGCGCACCAACAGAACGTTTTCATGACAGAACATGAGCTGTGTCCAAAATCACTCACTTGTTCACTACTCCCTACTCACTACCAAGGGAATTCTATATAGAGGACTATATAGTGAGCTCATTGGTAAAATGAAAAAACACTTTTGGACACTACTCCACCATGCTGTTATTTACGTCATTACTGTCACACAATTAAAATGTGCCAGATCAGTCGGCTGGTGGGTTTTCAAAACAATAAATGCATGCATGTATTTTTGTGATAAATCCATATTATACTGAGCATATTTCCCACATTAATCAATACAAAGTACTTTCTGTCTGCTGCATCTGTCGGTTCTTTTAAATTAAGGCTGAATACTTTTTCTTATTTGCCCCTGCATTTTATTAAATCAAATTTGAGGCTTTTGATTAATTCCTCACTCTGCACTCCAACTTTTATTCCTGTATTGTATCTGTCTTATTCTATTTTAGCTTATTTTCTATTCTCTTATGTTACGCCCATCTATGCCCCCTTCAGGCCCAGCACTGTCAGTGCACGGGCAGGGCTGGGTCCTGGTACCTGATTACCTAATTAGGTACACCTGTAATGCCAGCTGGGGCTATAAAGGGGCTGGCGCCTATGGCCTCACGAGGCTCTCTTTCTCTCTGTCGACTGGCACTACCTGTTTGCTCTCTCTCTCTGTCCTCAGCTCTTACTCTTTTCCCCTTGTGCCTCACTCTTTTGTTATTTTGAACACAATCTTACATACTGACCTTTTCATTTGCATCCACTCACACATAACCCCACTCCTGCACTTTACCCCTAGACACGTTTTTTTTTATTTAAATAAATTTCTTAAAACTTACTTTTGTTGTTGTCTCCCTCATTATGTGATGGTAAATGAGCCTGCCATTACATAATTTGGGGGCTCGTCCGGGATTTTAATTGGTTTGGATCATAGACTCAAGTGGTCTCAGGTGAGCCCATTTGTTTGGTTTGTTTGGCTTAATTGCAGTCTCTGGTTAGGCAGAGTGCTCTAGCTGGGTATTGTCTTTTCTTTGGTGCACTGGTTATTATTTTGTCTTTATTTTAGTTATTTGTTTTTGGGGGTAATCCTGGTCGGGAGTTATCTCTCCTGTCAGGGGCACGCTTCGAACAGTGTAACACTGTTGCGAGTTCAGCGTTAACCAGCTGCCCCAAGGCCAGCAGGCTCCTGAAGACTAGCAAGGTTAGTTAGCTTCTGGGGCTAGGTAATTAGGTTACCAGAGGACTGTTTCATTTGCTGTAGGAATTTCGCCGGCGACCGGCTGATGGTCTCACCTGGAGTCACGTTGGGGTAAGTGGTTCATGCGAATGTGGTAAGTCTATCCTTTCTTTATTTGTCAATAGAATGTGTTTGCATTAATTGGCTACTTTTTTGTGCGGAGTACCGCGTAGAACATTCACGGATCTATTTTTGGATCGATTGATGTTCTGTGTTTGGGTGATCTGTCTCGCTGCGCTTAATTAAGCTGTTTAAGTTGCAATTTGTGGAGGTTGGTGCCTCGTTTAGTGCATGCGCTGCGCTGTTTGCAACTTTTTAAGGCCAATTTATGCTGACAACCCAGTCCTCGCAGATAGCGTCGCAGACAGTGTCTGCGTGGCCCCCCCACCTTCGCAGACGCTCTGCGCGCACCTCCCAAAAATTGTGACCACCGCAGAAGCCTCGCAGACAAGAGGGCTCTGATTGGTCCACTCTACATCCGCTGTACACGCACTTCCGCTTCCCTACTTTCCCGGTTTGGTTTGTTTTCACGACCGCCATTTTTAAAAACACGAGCGAAGATGGAGCAGCACAAAGAGCGGTTGATCGAGGAAGTACGGACATCTATACGACTCCAGTTCTAGTCATTATAAGTAACCGGAGGATAAACACTCCACTAACCACACCCACCAACTACTCCTAGCGATTTTGCGACTTCGCGCCCCCTTGCGTTGTGGCAGTGAATAACATCGCGCACGCCTATCCCCGCTCAACGATAAATTACAACTGTCTGCGAAAAGCTATCTGCGAAAGCCTTGTCGCAAGAGTATGCAGAAGCCTTTAGTTTGTAGCCTTTTGTAAGGTGAGGTGTGCATGCTTAACTTTGTTTGCGTATGCTTTGATACTGCGACAAGTAAGTTTGTGATTTATTCTGGTGTTTACCAGTTTCTGTGCATTACTTGCACGTTGTGTAATGGTACTGTAGCTTAATCATTATTGTGAGTGAGAGAAAAGCAGTAGTAGCTGAGATTTTTTTTTTTTCTGTGCCTCGTTTATTTGATTGCTTCTGGGTTAGGCATTTGTAAATTACACTGTGTTGAATTTGCACCTATTGGGGAGAGTAGGGAGCTGTTCTCACAGTTAGTTGTGGCCTGTTATAATTTAGTCTAGTTAACAATGGGGCCTATCGAAGATTTTTGTGCCAGTCCGTCTGAAGACTTGTTGGCAATAATAACAAAAGCACAGCTGTGTGAAGTGGCAGAATATTATGAACTTCAGATTACATCACAGGAGAGAAGTTTAAAGGAGTCATTGTTTTTGTCAGTTAGAGATCAGTTACCGGAGAAAGGTGTGTTAGTGGTAGGTGAAATGACAACTACATCTGAACTGCAGTTCAGTTTCAGTTCAGTTTAAGTTTATTGTCCCCTAAGGAGGGGAAACTTGTCTTGCAACAGGTAAACATACAGATAGCACAACAGATAACACATACACATACAAATAAATAACACAGACTACAAGTTAAAAATGCTGTAAACAGCTTCTCATCTAAGTGCAAGGATTGTGCAAATTTAGCAACCTAATCGCACTTGGTACAAAGGAGTTCTTTGTCCTGTTAGACTTAAAACAAGGGACTCTGAATCTCCTGCCTGAAGGGAGAACCTCAAAAGAACAATGAAGGGGATGATTTACACAATCCAGTATGTCATCTGCCTTCCTCATAACCTGCCTCTCATAAATATCTGTTAAGGAAGCCTGTGGACAGCCTATTATCTTACCAGCCACCTTCACAATATGGTTGATGTTATTTTTCTCCTTCAGGCTAATACCCCCATACCAGGCAATGAAAGCAAAAGTAAGAACAGATTCAATAAAAGTTTTATAAAACAAAGACAAAATAACCTTATCAACATTAAAAGAGTTAAGCTTCCTTGGGAAGTACAATCGTTGTTGACCCTTTTTGCAGATAGTCTCTGTATTTACATCAAATTTGAGTTTACTGTCTATCACAGTACCCAAATATTTATACTGCTCTACCACCTCTATACTGCTACCTTTTATACAGGTGGGTTGAGGAGAAGCAGGTTGTTTTTTCCTAAAATCTATCAGCATATCCTTAGTTTTAGAGGTGTTGAGCTGGAGAAAAGACCTGTCACACCAACTAACAAACTCGTCGACCACAGGCCCATGCTGGGATTCATGTTCCTGCAGTAAACTGACAATGACTGTATCATCAGCATATTTCAGGATATGTCTATTACTATACTGGCTCCTACAATCGTTAGTGTAGAGGATGGTAAAGGTGAAAGTACACAACCCTGAGGGGAGCCAGTAGAAGAGACACGCCTTTCAGAGAGACAACCATTTACCTTAACTCTCTGTGTTCTGTTTGTTAAAAAGTCCATTATCCAACTCACAAGATCACTTTCAATATTAAATTCTGCAAGTAATTTACTAACTAAAACATAAGGCTGGATTGTATTAAAAGCTGAGGAGAAATCCAAAAACAAGAGCCTGGCATGCGTACCAGGACCCTCTAAATGTCTGTAAAGGAGATCTAAAAGTGTAATCTGGGCATCCTCTACCCCCCTTCTAGCCCTGTATGCAAATTGCCCGGGCTCCAGGGCTCCACTCACCCTGCATAGTAGGAGTCGCTTTACAATCCTTTCGAATGACTTCATGACCAGTGAGGTCAGTGCCACTGGTCTGAAGTCATTTAATGTGACTGCAGAGTTACCCTTTGCCACTGGAACTATGATAGACTCCTTCCAAGCCATTGGGACCCTTCTCTGGTTCAAGGAGATCTCAAAAATGTCCGCAAATACACCACAGAGCTGCTCTGAGCAGCACTTCAACAGTTCCCACTAATCCCATCTGGACCTGGACTCTTATTTACTTTAGATCTTTTAAATATAGACCTGACCTCCTCCTTTGCAACAAAAAAAGGAGTGCACTCTACCTGAGCCAGTTCCTCTGTTAAATTATTTAATTTAGTTGAAAAGTCATGAATGTCAAAACGTGGAAAAAAAGGTGTTCAATGCTTCAGATAAGTCACTATCATTTTTATACATTGGCAATTGAACTGAGTTCTTTTGTGCTTTTTGCAAACCTATCATTTTTTTTCACACCATCCCATGCTGCCCTCAAGTTGTTACTGTCTAGTCTTTCCTCCATTTTATTTTTATATTGCAATTTGGCCCTCTTAATTTCTGCCCTGACCTCCTTTGTTGCCTCCCTGATTCCACACGTATCCCCTTTTTGAAAAGCCTGATGTTTTTTCATTAGCACTTGTTTCAGTGAGCTAGTGACCCATGGCTTATTGTTTGCATACACTTTAACATGCTTTTTGGGAATAACAGAATCCACACAAAAAGACGTATAAGAACATGGTGTCAACAAGCTCATCAATATCTGAGGCAGAGTCAATAAAGACAGACCAGTCAGTGCAGTCAAAGCAACCTTGTAATTTCAGAACAGACTCATCATCCCAGGACTCAATCTCTAGTTTTAATTTTCCCCTTTTTAAGCATTGGTCTGTACACAGGGATGAGATTGATAGCACAGTGGTCTGAAGATCCCAAGGGGGAGGCCTTATAAGCCTTCTTAATTGAGCCATAGCACTTGTCCAAAGTCTTATTTTTTTCTAGTTGGGCATGTGACATATTGATAAAAGTTGAGGGATTTACTCAGTATGCAGTTATTAAAATCTCCCATAAGCAGACAAGGAGCATCTGGGGAAAGGGATTGAAGTCTCTGAGTCACTTTACGAATAGTGTCAGCAGCAGTCTGAATGTTTGCTTTGGGGTGTATATATGTTACAGTCACAAATATCTGGGGAAATTCTCTTGGGAGATAGAACGGCCGAACAGGGATGGAAAGCAGTTCGATGTCCGGAGTGCATAACGATTCTGAGTTAGATGAACCCAAGGTTGAGAGCGAGGACGGGTCTTTCAAAGTGAAACAACTAGAGTTTCAGAGGGATGTGGAGCTGAGGAAACTCGAGTTTCAGGTTGAGTTGAAGTGCTTGGAGTTGGAGTGTGAGGAACGTGATAGAGTGAGAACATGCCTTGGCCATGCGAAGGCTAGAGTTGGAGCTTGGTTCCTGTGAGCCCACACCACCCACAGGTGATTCTGTTAGTCCCCAGCAACCCAAGTTTGATGTTGCTAAAAATATATGGCTTGTTCCACCCTTCTCTGAGGAGGATGTGGATAGATACTTTGCTCACTTTGAAAGGGTAGCAACCACACTTGGCAGACCCATTGAGGTATATATGGATCACCCCACTGCGCAAAGATACGTTGAAACGACGTCTTTTTTAGGTCATTTTTGGACGTCGAATGACGGTCCTCTGAAGGTGCAGACCGTAATGCCAGATGACGTCTTTTTCCTGACGTCTATCGAACGTCAGGTATGGACGTGCAGAGGACGCCCATATCACGGCTAATTGTAGTTGAAAAGTGGACGTCTTTTCTACGTCCGTCTGAGGACGTCTTTTCTACGTTTAAACTCGATGCATTGTTTACCGTTTCTTCCTCTGTGCATAGTCACATTTCAGAAGGTGGCATAGCCTGTTCCAGTTAATTTTCATATAACTTAATTGTCTAAATTAAGTAAATAATTATATTAAGTAAATAACTAAATTTTAAGGTGTAAAGCATTCCAGCTCTACTGAGCCAAATGAAACTACAGGAAAATAGCAGGCTAGCCTACAGCTAGCAGGTTCTCCAACTTAACCTACATTACATCAGCTCTTTGGCGTTTATGGAAAGATACATTATCCTACAAATAAATGCACTTACATTTGCACAGAGTGTATGTGAAAGGTTAAGACACAAAACCAACTGCAAAATAGTTTTTTTTTAATATAACTTTAAATCAAATTAAGTCAAAACAACATAGTAAGGGATTTGGACTGAATGTTAATCATATAAAATATATATACACACACAGCATGATCTACTGTATAAAGTGATAACTGAACAGTTCAGAAACCCTCCATGTCCATTTATAGACAATAAAATTACAATTCAATCCTCACTCATGTCTCTTTTTTTATTCCGTTTTAATATTGGCAAAACAGGCCAACTTGCCAACTCGTGGGGGAAAAAAAAAAGACGCGGTGGATTAAGTGAAAAGGTCCTTAGTCCTCAGTCCTCTCAGCATTGTGTCCTCCACCTCCTCGTCTTTGAGGTGCATGTTTAAGGTGTTCAGATCAGCAGAAAAAACAATTAGAACCGTGCGGCCATTTGCTTCTTCATCTCCAGCACAGAAGAAAAGTTCCTCTGAATCGCGAGAAACGTTAGCGGTGTTGTTGGCCAATCAGAGTGGCGTTTACTATTGGGCTGCGTCGACGCGGTTGGCCAATCAGAGAGGCGTTGACTGGTTGAACTCAAGTTGAACTCAAATAGACAACAAATTAAACAGAAAATATAATGTTAAAATTATATTTAAAATAAATAAAATAAAATATTAAAATTCACAGACAATATTAATAACAATGTTGATATTTGTAATATTTATTTATATTTATAGTTTGTAATAAAATTTATTTAAATTAAAAATAGGTTATATATGTAATTTTCCTGCACCTGTTTTAGACGTCTTGATGACGTCCAAAAAAGTCACCTTGTCTGATGTTAAAATTTTCAACTACATATTGGCATCCAAATAGGGTCATAGTTAGACGTCTAAATAGCAGACCTAGTTTGCACGTCATTTAGAAGTCCAGAATTGGTCTTGGACTGACGGACGCAATAAAGACATGATCTGCACGTCCATACGACGTCTAATGTTTAGTGGGACAATCCCCTAGTCTTTATTGACCGTATGCGCAATCAAAACCAACGCGTTATGCATTGGAGCTTGATTTTACAGCAATATCCACTTAAAATTTTACATATTAGGAGAAAGGATAATGTTGTAGCAGATGCACTATCTAGAGCCTAATGTGTGGGGTTTTTTTTTTCTCCATTAATATAACATTGATGGTTTTTTTTTTGTTTGTTTGTTTGTTTTGTTTTGTCTTGTTCACTTTGCTTTTGTAGTTCTAGGGCCCAGGATCTACAAGTTGCTGTTTTGGTGATGGACTCTGGTAAGGGGTAGTTGGCCTGATGACTGGAGTTTGAGGTTTACTAGGGCAAACCTCTTTTTAGTGAGGGAGGTGTTATGCCCATCTCTGCCCCCTTCAGGCCCAGCACTGTCAGTACATGGGCAGGGCTGGGTCCTGGTACCTGATTACCTAATTACAGTAGGTACACCTGTAATGCCAGCTGGGGCTATAAAGGGGCTGGCGCCTATGGCCTCACGAGGCTCTCTCTGTCGACTGGCACTACCTGCTTGCTCTCTCTCTCTGTCCTCAGCTCTTACTCTTTTCCCCTTGTGCCGCACTCTTTTATTTTGAACACAATCTTACATACTGACCTTTTCATTTGCATCCACTCGCGCATAACCCCACTCCTGCACTTTACCCCTAGACACGGTTTTTTGTTTAAATAAATTTCTTAAAACTTACTTTTGTTGTTGTCTCCCTCATTATGTGATGGTAAATGAGCCTGCCGTTACACTTACCATTTTTAATCAAATATTCTCTTGTTTCTGGACTGGGTGGTGCTCCTCTCTGTCGTCTGCCATACCAAGGAATACTGAATTAACCCTCTGGGACTGGCACTCTAATGATTTTGGCATGCTCTGATTCTGTTGTCAATTTCAACAAATTTAAGCAGTATTTTGAAAGTAGTATGACTTTTTTTTGTATTCAGCACAAGTTCAGCTACAATATCTCTGTAGTATGTATGTCATGATTGTACTTTTTTAAAAATAACAGATAAATGAAGATGTTGTAAAAAGCAGTTTTAGAACTGTGTTGGAATGTGTGGAAAAAAACAAAACATGACCTTACACATTGTGCCGAACCATTTTGGTCAACTGAGGTGATTCTGTGATTCTGCTCCACTGATTTGGATAAGCAACTGGCCATCAAAAAATCTGTCCTATTGTTTTGGGATAAAGGGTTGGCAGTGGGAGGGGTATTCAATGAAGAGTAAAAATTTCCATTCCGTTCAATGAGAAGAGTGAAACCCTTCCCACTGCCAACTCTTAATCCCATCAGGTCAAGTCACAATGGGTAAGGTCATGTTTTTGTTTTTTTTTTACACATTCCAACACAGTTCTAAAACTGCTTTTTACAACACCTTCGTTTCTCTGGAATTTGACTTTATTTTGGTATTTGACTCTATTCAGTGTGTCTTGAAATTAACTCTTGTAGTATTATTCTCAGTTCAGAGCCACAACCAACTCTGTTACTCAATTACTCTGTAATTTTGCTCCAACTCCAAACTTTACTCTCTAAACTCAATATCAAGCAAAATTAACGATCTTTGAGGAAAATACTTTTAACTCTGGAAAAATTGCTCAGTCATTTTTCCTGTCTATCCACTACAATGCACGCATATCAACCGATCTGCTCATAATAAATAGAAGAAATATTTACACTTGAGTTGATCTTCAGCTGGATTCAGTCGAAGTAATAAATAAATAAATAAATAAAGACACTACTCATCAGTGTTGCAGTTTTCTTTAATCACTGTCCTCAATTATGAGTTGAATCATGAATTGATTCGCTGTCTTGAATCATCCAAGGTGCATAAAATCCGCATCCCATCTCGAAACAAGTTTTACCTACAAATAGCCTAAACTGTGGCTGACAGATTTAATCCTGTTTATGATGGGTGTTCCCACCATGAAAGAGAAACCAATCAAAACCGAAAGAGTGAAAGTGATTCTCATGCCGTTACCGTGTGAAATAGTCTTTTATGAATCTGTAAGCGGGCGCTCAGTGCGCCAACTCTGGTGTGACTGAGGAAGGTCAAGTTTTATGTTTCATCTAATTTATGTAATTTAAAAACTATATTATTTGGCGGGGCAGCATGGTGGTGTAGTGGTTAGCGCTGTCGCCTCACAGCAAGAAGGTCCAGGTTCGAGCCCCGTGGCCGGTGAGGGCCTTTCTGTGCGGAGTTTGCATGTTCTCCCCGTATCCGCGTGGGTTTCCTCCGGGTGCTCCGGTTTCCCCCACAGTCCAAAGACATGCAGGTTAGGTTAACTGGTGACTCTAAATTGAGCGTAGGTGTGAATGTGAGTATGAATGGTTGTCTATGTGTCAGCCCTGTGATGACCTGGCGACTTGTCCAGGGTATACCCCACCTTTCGCCCGTAGTCAGCTGGGATAGGCTCCAGTTTGCCTGCAACCCTGTAGAACAGGATAAAGTGGCTAGAGATAATGAGATGAGATTATTTGGCAGTGAGCACATAGGAAAGTGTAAAGTATAAAGTTTGTCAATATGTTTATAATGCTTGTATGATAAAAACTCACGAAGACATTTATCTAAATACATGACCTCCTCATTCTAAACCTGCCGAGCTTCGCCGATGAAGCTCTTGTCCCCAATAATATTACTAAATAAACCCCTATGTTATTAAGTGACTGGGCATATCTGTATTCCTTTGGTAGTGATGGTAAATGATGTTTAAAAGGTCTGGCTTCAGAAGCTATGCGTGCACTTCCAGTTTCTGAAGATTCCCCAATCTACATCCTGTCTGCTCCATTATGCTGCTTTGGTAGTTTTTTTTTTTTTTTTTTTTTTTTAACTTTTGTATTATCAAAGGCTTATTATTCACAATCGCATTATGGGTGAAAAATTATCATAACTATCTTTATAGTAGTTTCACGGAGTCACAAGGAAGAGTGAATTTAACGCTACGTTCACACTGCAAGGCTTAATGCTCAATTCCGATTTTTTTGTGAAATCCGATTTTTTTGTGAGGTCGTTCACATTAACAAATATATGCGACTTGTATGTGATCCTCAGTATGAACAAAAAGCGACCTAAAAGTGTTCCGCATGCGCATTGCAGGATACGACGACGTCACATGCAGTGAGCATGGCCAGTGTTTACGGAAGTAAAACCGCCCGGTTGTGGTATGACCCATCCAATCTAGCTTGAATAGCTGTATCCCCCCAAATGGAAATCATCTCCCTAACCTCTGCGTCCTTCCATTGAGAAGATTCAGAACCTTCACAGCCCGAAGCGTCCCTCGCATTGATGTCATGCGCAGGGGCGCAGATACGTTTTTTGAACTGGGGGGACAAAAAACTGGGGGGGACAAAGCTGCCAGCAAACCAATCCCAACCCCGATATGCCTGTCAAACTTGTTGTGGGTTACCATAGCAACCAAGCTCGAGCTCGCAACCTGTGCAGTCTGCGCTATAAGTGGGGGGGACCGAACGAGGTGAATTTAAATCTGGGTGGGACGAATCCCCCCCCGTCCCACCCTCTATCTGCGCCCGTGATTATGCGCCATGTTGTTGTAACTTTTTTTGAGAGACCCGCCGCCTACTTCAGCGCAGAATAGTGACGTTTGTGGCTTGTTGATGACGTGCAAGTTGGATGAATGCGACCTGGCGGTTCAGACTGAAGTCGCATATGAAAAGAGCGGATAGGAATTGGAATTAGGACCACATATCCAAACGGCCTGGGTTGTATTTGAAAAAATCGGATCTGTGTCGTTCATATTGTCAATAAAAGATCGGATACAGGTCACATATGGGCGAAAAGATCGGATTTGAGTCACTTCAGCCTGCAGTGTGAACGTAGCCTAAGTGTCTGTCTGTATTACTTGAAATCAGTCACACTTCATGAATAAACATGGGGAACTCCAAGCAGGTGATTTTCCGTCTTCCGATCAAACTATTCTATTCAGGGTGAGTAATTTGATGACATCATGGTATCCGTTCCGCTATCTGACTCTCTCTAGTCATGTGAACATCATGCAGTTTTCAAACATCACTCATAACACAAACATCTGGAGATGTTTTCTGGAACATGTTCTCGAATACTGTATCTGTTCAAGCTGCAATCATTTCACCTTCTATAGCAGCGTTTCCCAAGCTAGTCCTCGGGGACTTCACACAGTCCACATTTCTGCTGTCTCTCAGCTCTTAGTGGACCAAAACCAAGCTCCACAGAACACGGAATACTCGGTACAGGAGATGAGGGAGCTGAGAGAGTGAAAACCTGGAATCTCTCAGGACTGGGTTGGCAAATGCTACTCAGGGATTTTGTCATATTATATTTATGAAAAATATAAGCGAATGTTGTTCTTTTACACACACACACACACACACACGGCTTGTTAGTTCTCTGAGTGACAGAAATGAAACCTGTGAAACAACAGCTATAGTTTGCCAATGTGGGTCATGTTCTTTCTCTCATCAAACTACACTGAAAAATATAAACCTTATCTTGCTGTCTGTTGTATTGATTACTCTGTGTACATCAGTGTGTGTGTGTGTGTGTTTCCTCCTCAGATGAATGATCTACAGAGTGGCAAAGTTTAGGTCACAGCACAATAAATCAAGGTGAATCAAATAAATTCAGAAATCCTATTACAGTGTGCAGAAGTTTTATTGATAAACGTGTCTCTTCATACTGAATCCGAGGATTTATATCATGGGAATGCCGTCATACATCACTGATATTTTTTTTGGGGGGAAATTACTCAATGCTGGTTTCATTTACAGATGTACAGCTGGATGTGGGAAGTGGCACAACTGAGATTGCACGGTTTGAATTGTAATGCTGCTGAAAACAAAACAAAATAAAACAAAAAAGCGCTGAACTTATGTACAGTGGTGCTTGAAAGTTTGTGAACCCTTTAGAATTTTCTATATTTCTGCAAAAATATGACCTAAAACATCATCAGATTTTCACACAAGTCCTAAAAGTAGATAAAGAGAACCCAGTTAAACAAATGAGACAAAAACATTAGCGGAGCACCATACCTAAGAAAAAATGGTAAACCCATTGAGTCGATTATTTGTGGTTTGTCCATGTACCACCAGTCATACACACCGCCTAGTGGCCAGTGTTAGTAATTACCAGTCATACACACCGCCTAGTGGCCAGTGTTAGTAATTACCAGTCATACACACCGCCTAGTGGCCAGTGTTAGTAATTACCAGTCATACACACCGCCTAGTGGCCAGTGTTAGTAATTACCAGTCATACACACCGCCTAGGGCGGCACGGTGGTGTAGTGGTTAGCGCTGTCGCCTCACAGCAAGAAGGTCCGGGTTCGAGCCCCGTGGCCGGCGAGGGCCTTTCTGTGCGGAGTTTGCATGTTCTCCCTGTGTCCGCGTGGGTTTCTTCTGGGTGCTCCGGTTTCCCACAGTCCAAAGACATGCAGGTTAGGTTAACTGGTGACTCTAAATTGACCGTAGGTGTGAATGTGAGTGTGAATGGTTGTCTGTGTCTATGTGTCAGCCCTGTGATGACCTGGCGACTTGTCCAGGGTGTACCCCACCTTTCGCCCATAGTCAGCAGTGTTGCCAGATATTGCTGACGTTTTCCAGCCCAAAATATGTTCAAAACCTGCCAAAATGCACTTAAAACCACCCAATGTGGCAACACTGCTATCTGGGATAGGCTCCAGCTTGCCTGCGACCCTGTAGAACAGGATAAAGCGGCTAGAGATGATATGAGACACTCCGACTAGTGGCCAGTGTTAGTAATTACCAGTCATACACACCGCCTAGTGGCCAGTGCTAGCCAGTAAAGAAATAAAGCAAAAGAGACTGGCTATTAGTGATGCGTGGGTCAAGGAATTTTAAGACCCGCACCAACCAGATCCGTCATGACAGCCAAACCGACCTGCCCGACCTGCAAAATTACGCACTGATTTTTAACCCAACCCGCTAAAACGGAGAGAGAAAAGAAAAAAAGAAGCCAGTGAGTTTACATTGCGAGTTGCGATAGCCTAGAGAAAAATACATGGTAACCTCGTCCTAGCCGACTTACAAGAGGAATTAGCTCACCTTGCACTGCTGTTTGGTGGTCATAATTTTTTATATGATGGTGGATAGCCTACTCACACAACTTCCACGATTCTATTGAATCTTAACTTAGTTATCAAGGAACGGCAAAATGATCCAAAAAGATTGTTTTATTCTTGAAATACATAGGGGAACAAACTAAACATTTTAAACATGAGAATAAACGTACAGTATCTCTCTCTCTCTCACTCACTCGCACACAAACCCACGAGCGCACACATGAACTCCCCCAACATGCGCATGCAGGCGCATAATAACGCCGGTCTGGACTTTTCATCCGTCATCACCGCCATCATAAACCATCGTTTTTAGCACAAAGAACAATGACCAGTTGGCTGGCTGCACTCGCTTTGTAAACACACATACTATGTCTGTCTTAATAGCATTAAAACAATGTGTTTGTCTTTGTTATGCCTTAAAGTAGTACTAAATTTTGTCATTTTGCTACATTTTGATGGCAGCACTGTGAATGGAAATATCAGAACGTTAGATGCATTCCATAGCCGCTATCTGAAGCGCTGTGTCCAGTGGACGCCAGTCTTTATGGGTGGGAGATGCAGTCTCTTACGTGCAGCCTGCATGCATGTGAGACAGAGCAGGGAAGAGATGGGAAGAACATTTTCTCACACACCAATGAACTGATACATAACTCGAATAGGTAAAATGATTGAGATTTTGACAAAACCCACCCACAACCCGCGTTTTCCTCCTAAAAAACAACTCAGACAGCCCGACCCGTGGGTCAACCCGCGCAACACTACTGGCTATGATATAAGATTCTACAACCCAGAAACAGATGGGAGCTCTGCTTTTAGGCAGTGCCTAAATCTATATATTATACTTGGTCATTTATTTATTGAGGAAAATGATCCAATATTACATATCTGTGAGTGGCAAAAGTATGTGAACCTTTGCTTTCAGTATCTGGTGTGACCCCCTTGTGCAGCAATAACTGCAACTAAACGTTTGCGGTAACTGTTGATCAGTCCTGCACACCGGCTTGGAGGAATTTTAGCCCGTTCCTCCATACAGAACAGCTTCAACTCTGGGATGTTGGTGGGTTTCCTCAATGAACTGCTCGCTTCAGGTCCTTCCACAACATTTCGATTGGATTGTCAGGACTTTAGGGGTGTTCACACGGCAACTTTTACTCCGGTGTAGCACCGGGGCTGCCCCGGTAGAGCGTTCACACAGTACAAAGTTATACCGGTGTCGCCCCTGAAAGCTGCTTAAACCGGTGCAAATCTAACCCTGCTCGGGAGGTGGTTTAAGAAATTTACTCCGGAGTAAATGCTAATTTGCGGGGCAGCACCGATATAAAATGGGCCGTCTGAACGCTACAGGGGTAGACTCGCTACGCGTGAGGAGAGTTGATTACATAAGGCTATTGCATAATTTGCATCCTGGTATTTTGCGCTTCCAAAATGGCGAATATCAACAACAACAGAACTGCGTGTCTTCCAGTGTTGCCAGATTGGGCAGTTTTAAGTGCATTTTGGCGGATTTGAACATATTTTGGGATGGAAAACGTCAGCAATATCTGGCAACACTGCTCTTCATCCACGTTGTTTTCCCGGCGCTTGGTGATGCCATGACAACCGGGAAAAAGAAGTACATTTTCACGCATGTGCATATTTCATTTCCGCATTATTACTATCGGAAATGATAGTAATAATGATAGGAAATGATAGTAATAAAAGGAAATATCAAAACTTTATTACTATCAAAGGAAATGATAGTAATAAAGTTTTTGCTACTATAACACGGTCGCAGAAACTGCCGTGTGACCGCAAGTGGGGCTGCACCGGTGCTAACACGCTTCTCTCTAGTAAGCAGGGTTGTGACGTGTGAACGCTGCGCAAAATTTACACCGGTGTAAGATATATCGCAACAAAATACATCGGTGCAGCATCAATGCAAATATGTGCCGTGTGAACACCCTATTTGACTTGGCCATTCCAAAACATATTAACTTTATTCTTCTTTAACCATTCTTTGGTAGAACGACTTGTGTGCTTAGGGTCGTTGTCTTGCTGCATGACCCACCTTCTCTTGAGATTCAGTTCATGGACAGATGTCCTGATATTTTCCTTTCGAATTCGCTGGTATAATTCAGAATTCATTGTTCCATCAATGATGGCAAGCTGTCCTGGCCCAGATGCAGCAAAACAGGCCCAAACCATGATACTACCACCACCATGTTTCACAGATGGGATAAGGTTCTTATGCTGGAATGCAGTGTTTTCTCCAAACATAACGCTTCTCATTTAAACCAAAATGTTCTATTTTGGTCTCATCTGTCTACAAAACATTTTTCCAATAGCCTTCTGGCTTGTCCATGTGATCTTTAGCAAACTGCAGACAAGCAGCAATGTTCTTTTTGGAGAGCAGTGGCTTTCTCCTTGCAACCCTGCCATGCACACCATTGTTGTTCAGTGTCTTCCTGATGGTGGACTCATGAACATTAGCCAATATGAGAGAGTCCTTCAGTTGCTTAGAAGTTGTCCTGTGGTCCTTTGTGACCTCACCGACTATTACACGCCTTGCTCTTGGAGTGATCTTTGTTGGTCAACCACTCCTGGGGAGGGTAACAATGGTCTTGAAGTTCCTCCATTCCTAAACAATCTGTCTGACTGTGGATTGGTGGAGTCCAAACTCTTTAGAGATGGTTTTGTAACCTTTTCCAGCCTGATGAGCATCAACAACACTCTTTCTGTGGTCCTCAGAAATCTCCTTTGTTCATGCCATGATACACTTCCACAAACATGTGTTGTGAAAATCAGACTTTGATAGATCCCTGTTCTTTCAATAAAACAGGGTGTCCACTCACACCTGACTGTCATCCCATTGATTGAAAACACCTGACTCTAATTGCACCTTCAAATTAACTGCTAATCCTAGAGGTTCACATACTTTTGCCACTCACAGATATGTAATATTGGATCACTTTCCTCAATAAATAAATGACCAAGCATAATATTTTTGTCTCATTTGTTTAACTGGGTTCTTTTTATCTACTTTTAGGACTTGTGTGAAAACCTGATAATGTTTTAGGTCATATTTATGCAGAAATATAGAAAATTCTAAAGGGTTCACAAACTTTCAAGCACCACTGTACAAGTGGTTCTGCACATCAGGAAAACTCTAGTTATACAGCTCCCAAATCACCTGGACCAAGTATTTCAGAAGAAGCCTTTGTTAGTCACATGTACACTCAAGCACAGCAAAAGTCTTCGTGTGTAGACTCATCTGTTTTGGTAAATGATATTATAGAGACTAATCTTTTGATCCAACACATAAGGACTCGGACTTACCTGAATTTTCAACTGCCTTACTCCATGGGGGGAGGTTCTAGTTATCGATGACCTTTGACCCTCTGCTCCAATTGCATAAAGTCACATGCTGGAAGCAGAGGGTCATTCCTTGACAAGGACTGGAGTAAGCCAGTCGAAAATTCGTCCTTATGTGTTGGATCAAAAGTTTAGTCTCTATAAAGCAAAATTCCTCCTCTACATTTAATCCACACGAGTAAGTAATAAAGCACACACACATCCCCAGAGCAGTGGGTAGGTATCATAATGCTACAGCACCCAGGGAGCAGTTGGGGGTTCAGTGCTTTACTCAAGGGCATTTCAGCCATGATACAGAGGGAGGGGAAAGTGATATTCATTCACTCAACTCCCCTCACATTTTTTTTTTTTTTTTTTGGCTGCTCCCAGGAATTGAACTGGTGACCCTTTGGGACCCAAGGCTGCTCCCGCTAGCCTTCAGGTTATGGCTGTCAGTTTAATGCTTGGGGTGACTTGGTTTTGCACCAGAAAGTATTAGTGGTTAAATTAAATTAAATATGTCAGTGATTTTTCTAGAAAATAACAGAAGATAAGTTGAGGGTTGGTGGTGTAGTGGTTAGTGCTGTCGTTTCACAGCAAGGAGGTCTGGGTTCGAGTCCCGTGGCTGGCGAGGGTCTTTCTGTGCGGAGTTTGCATGTTGTCCACGTGGGTTTGCTCTGGTTTCCCCCACAGTCCAAAGACATGAAGGTTAGGTTAACTGGTGACTCTAAATTGACTGTGTGAATGGTTGTCTATGTGTCAGCCCTGTGATGACCTCACGACTTGTCCAGGGTGTACCCCGCCTTTTGCCCGTAGTCAGCTGGGATAGGCTCCAGCTTGCCTGCGACCCTGTAGAACAGGATAAAGCAGCTAGAGATAATGAGATGAGATTATTATTATTATTATTATTATTACAACCCTGATTCCAAAAAAGTTGGGACAAAGTACAAATTGTAAATAAAAACAGAATGCAATGATGTGGAAGTTTCAAAATTCCATATTTTATTCAGAATAGAACAAAGATGACATATATCAAATGTTTAAACTGAGAAAATGTATCATTTAAAGAGAAAAATTAGGTGATTTTAAATTTCATGACAACACATCTCAAAAAAGTTGGGACAAGGCCATGTTTCCCACTGTGAGACATCCCCTTTTCTCTTTACAACAGTCTGTAAACGTCTGGGGACTGAGGCGACAAGTTGCTCAAGTTTAGGGATAGGAATGTTAACCCATTCTTGTCTAATGTAGGATTCTAGTTGCTCAGCTGTCTTAGGTCTTTTTTTCTCGTATCTTCTGTTTTATGATGCGCCAAATGTTTTCTATGGGTGAAAGATCTGGACTGCAGGCTGGCCAGTTCAGTACCCGGACCCTTCTATGCAGCCATGTAATTGATGCTGTCACATGGGTTCTATGACAAAATGATGACACAGCCAAGAAGTGCAACTTTGGTGCAAAAAAGGTGTTTATTTTCAGTCCGTTTTTCCTCAAAGTGAACAAAAATAAAATAATAAGAATGGAAAAAATAGTGTTCAAACTTTTAAACAAAATAGGCCTATAAATTCCACAAAATAAACACACAAAAAAGTGTATTTACCAGAAAAACAGAAAAATAATTCCAGTCTGAAGCACTTACACAGCACAGGACAGGGCTACAAACCAGACTGAATACCAGAAAAAAACCCCACCACGATTACCTCTCTTCAGAGGGCTTAAATAGTCCCCAGTCCCACCCCCTAAAATAAACCAAGCCCCATTTACCACCATTTACATACAATGTCAGATTTCACAAACTACAAAATGTTACATAATTATCATCCAACACATCCGTTCCCAATACAACAACATTATGTATTCACAACAATTCAATTTTCCGTTAATTGATGGTAATTGGAGGAATTGATGAGACTGGCACTACAAAGCCAGCCCGGTCTCCAATGTTCGGGTCCTTTGCAACCAGGAAGTACTACAGGACGGAACAGAGAGACAAACAACATGAGACTCCGACTCACCATGCTAAAATAAGTAACTAAAAGCTGTTAAATGCATTTCTGTGTGTATGTCATCATTTACAATAGCTACGAAGTACTTTTGTTACAGAAAACTATCACTACAAATAACTTGTGTGTGCACCCACAAAGTTAGATGGCTGAAATTAGCGATAGCAACATGGAATGTATCAGTATACATGTGTGTAGTGCATTTTATAACGTCTCATGATGGTGCATCAAGAGCTCCGTGTGACATTACCACCTTCCTCTCCTAGGGTAAGCAATACTTGGCAGCCTGGATAGGTAGTCAGCAACAACATTCTGCTGGCCTCGCTTATGATGGACACAGAACTGGAAAGGCTGCAACTCCAAGTACCATCTTGTCACCCGGGCATTCTTATTCTTCATGGTGTTCATCCATTTAAGTGCTCGGTGGTCTGTATAAAGATCAAAATCCCGGCCCAACAGATAATACCTCAGACTATCTAAAGCCCACTTGATTGCAAGGCATTCCTTTTCCACAGCTGAATACCTTGTTTCCCATGGCAGCAGTTTCCTACTTAGGTATAAGACAGGCCTTTCTTCCCCTTGATCTCCTTGCGCGAGGACCGCTCCCAGGACACATCCAGAAGCATTCACCTCTACAAGGAACCGCTTTTTGAAATCTGGTGTCTGGAGTACAGGGGAGGCACACAAACAACTCTTCAAAGTATTCAAGGCAGCTTCACATTCATCACTCCATTTCACTGGATTACTGACAGATTTCTTAGTCAGGTCTGTTAAGGGAGCAGCAATGGTGGCACAATGAGGGATGAATCTTCTGTACCAGCCAATCATGCCTCGGAAAGATTTTACCTGTGTCTTGGTGGTTGGACGTGGACTATCCTGGATTGCTTGCACCTTGTCCACCTGTGGCCTTATGGTTCCTTTTCCCAGCTGATATCCCAGATACCTTGTCTCTGCTTTTGCCCACTCACACTTTTGCACATTCAGCGTCAGGCCTGCTTGCTGGATTTTTCCCAGGACGTGATGCAGGTGCTCCAAATGTTGTTGCCAGGTGTTGCTGAAAATAACTACATCATCTAAATCAGCAGCACTACAATCAGAACAATCCTGGAGTATTCGGTCCATCAACCGTTGGAAACTGGCAGGTGCACCATGAAGGCCAAAGGGCATCATACGAAACTGGAATAGGCCCATAGGGGTGTGGAAAGCTGTATAAGCTTTAGACTTTTCCTCTAGGGGGACCTGCCAATATCCTTTACATAGATCTAATGTTGTAATGAAATTGGCATGGCCTACCTTCTCCAGAAGCTCATCTACTTCTGACAGATTTATGTGTGGCATTGGATATGTGTCGGAGTGGGAGATGGCATTCAACCTTCTAAAGTCAAGGCACACCCGGATGGAGCCATCCTTCTTTGGCACAATCACGATGGGGCTGCTCCATTCACTGGCTGATGGTTCTATCACGCCTAGTTCCAACATGGCATGGACCTCCTTTTCGAGAGCCTCAACCAGCCTCTCAGGGATACGATATGGTGCCTGTCTGATAGGGAACTGGTCCGGTTTGAGGCGAATGGTATGTTCCAGGAGTGTGGTCTTTCCTGGCCTCTGCTGGAAAAGTGCAGGGTAATGGCTGAATACATCAAACAGATCCATTTGCTTCTCACCCTCCAGGTGTGAGAGTGTGTCACCTCTGTTTCCCCATTCCATGCCTTCAACAGTTCCTCTGGCTCCGCCTCCTCCTCCAGGTACTGCACAAACAGCACCATCTGGTGGTCTGCTTTCTCATGCCAGGCCCTGAGGAAATTCACATGATAAGTTTGAACTGGCTTACCCTTCTCTGGATGGTGGACCTCATATGTTGTTGGACTATTCTTCCTGTGGATGGTGTATGGCCCTTGCCACTTGGCCAACAGCTTGCTGGAAGAACAGGGCAACAACAGGAGCATCTTTTGTCCTGCTTGAAACTCCCTCACTCATGCATGTTGGTCATACCATCTCTTCTGAACTTCTTTTGTTGCCTGAAGATTCACCTGGGCTTCCTGGTGGTATTTCTCCAGCCGGCTCCGCATCTGAAGAATGTATTGGACCCATGCCTTGGCTGTTGGACTTAATGGTGGTAGTGCCTTCCCACGAGCTCTTCAGGAGGTCTAATGGCCCCCTCACTGACCACCCATACAAGAGCTCGAACGGCGAAAAGCCGGTTGAAGCTTGAGGGACTTCCCTATAAGCAAACAACAGGAAAGGCAGCCACTTATCCCAATCACGGCCAGTATCATCCACAAACTTATGGAGCATTGACTTCAATGTTTGATTGAACCGCTCGATGAGCCCATCCATTTGGGGATGATACAGTGTGGTCTTCAGGGCCTTGATACCTAACTGGCTGTACAGTTGCATCATCAGGCGAGACGTAAAGTTGGTGCCTTGGTCCGTGATGATCTCATCCGGAATGCCAACTCTGGAAAACATCTGAACAAGAGCACTGATCACCTTTGGGGTGGTTATGCTTTGCAGTGGGAACGCCTCTGGGAAACGGGTTGCATAATCACATACCATGAGGATATACCTGTACCCAGAGCTACTTTTCTCCAACGGCCCCACAATGTCCATTGCAATTCTATGAAAAGGAGAGGAGATGACAGGCAGTGGACACAACGGAGCTCTCTCAGACCTGCGGACACCAGATGTTTTTTTTGACAGACAGGACATGTTTTGCAGTAGTGTTGGTAGTAGTGTTGCAGTATGTGAGCTCTGTGTGACAGATGCAGTATGTGGTTTGGCATTATCGTGTTGAAAAATGCAAAGTCTTCCCTGAAAGAGACGTTGTCTGGATGGGAGCATATGTTGCTCTAGAACCTAGCTATACCTTTCAGCATTGATGGTGTCTTTCCAGATGTGTAAGATGCCCATGCCACACGCACTAATGCAACCCCATACCATCAGAGATGCAGGCTTCTGAACTGAGCGCTGATGACAACTTGGGTCGTCCTTCTCCTCTTTAGTCCGAATGACACGGCGTCCCTGATTTCCATAAAGAACTTCAAATTTTGATTCCTCTGACCACAGAACAGTTTTCCACTTTGCCACAGTCCATTTTAAATGAGCCTTGGCCCAGAGAAGACGTCTGCGCTTCTGGATCATGTTTAGATACGGCTTCTTCTTTGAACTATAGAGTTTTAGCTGGCAACGGCGGATGGCACGGTGAATTGTGTTCACAGATAATGTTCTCTGGAAATATTCCTGAGCCCATTTTTTGATTTCCAATACAGAAGCATGCCTGTATGTGATGCAGTGCCGTCTAAGGGCCCGAAGATCATGGGCACCCAGTATGGTTTTCTGGCCTTGACCCTTACGCACAGAGATTCTTCCAGATTCTCTGAATCTTTTGATGATATCATGCACTGTAGATGATATGTTCAAACTCTTTGCAATTTTACACTGTCGAACTCCTTTCTGATATTGCTCCACTATTTGTCGGTGCAGAATTAGGGGGATTGGTGATCCTCTTCCCGTCTTTTACTTCTGAGAGCCACTGCCACTCCAAGATGCTCTTATTATACCCAGTCATGCTAATGACCTATTGCCAATTGACCTAATGAGTTGCAATTTGGTCCTCCAGCAGTTCCTTTTTTGTACCTTTAACTTTTCCAGCCTCTTATTGTCCCTGTCCCAACTTTTTTGAGATGTGTTGCTGTCATGAAATTTCAAATGAGCCAATATTTGGCATGAAATTTCAAAATGTCTCATTTTCGACATTTGATATATTGTCTATGTTCTATTGTGAATACAATATCAGTTTTTGAGATTTATAAATTATTGCATTCCGTTTTTATTTACAATTTGTACTTTGTCCCAACTTTTTTGGAATCGGGGTTGTATTATTATGTGTAACTGTCACTAGAAACAAGAAGTAAAGTTGATCTACACATATAACAGCCACTGAACTTGGACCATCTCTTATTTTGGACCAGTGTTGTAGTCGAGTCACTGGCTTATGTTTCTTCCCCACAGGAGAAACAAGCACTGGCTCCTTATTATTCATTTATTTCACTCAAAATGGCATGAAAAAATGGGGATTCTCTGCAATGTTGACAATCAGTGGGAACTGATTACTCTTTCTGTACTTGAACGGTGCCCTGTGATTGGTCGATTGAAGATATCGTGTTCTGCTGAAAATCAGTAATGGTGTTAGTCACGGTTTGGAAAGGACAAGGATATACAATGCTGAGAAACATGGTGGATATCACATTTTGCATAAAATTGAATATGGAATTTTGAATAACAATCAAATGCCAAACTTCTTTTGGCAGGAATTATCTCATTTCATCTCATTATCTGTAGCCGCTTTATCCTGTTCAACAGGGTCGCAGGCAAGCTGGAGCCTATCCCAGCTGACTACAGGCAAAAGGCGGGGTACACCCTGGACAAGTTGCCAGGTCATCACAGAGCTGACACATAGACAACCATTCACACTCACATTCACACCTACGGTTAATTTAGAGTCACCAGTTAACCTAACCTGCATGTCTTTGGACTGTGGGGGAAACCGGAGCACCCGGAGGAAACCCACGCGGACACAGGGAGAACATGCAAACTCCACACAGAAAGGCCCTCGCCGGCCCCGGGGCTCGAACCCGGACCTTCTTGCTGTGAGGCGATAGCGCTAACCACTACACCACTGTGCCGCCCGGAATTATTATTTTTTATTTATTTATTTTTAAATTAAGTGCCACTTATCATGTTTTGGAACTAAACTCTTCAAACACACACATCTATCTATCTATCTATCTATCTATCTATATCTATCTATATCTACCTATCTATCTATCTATCTATCTATCTATCTAATATATATATATATATATATATATATATATATATATATATATATATATATATATATAAAATATATATGAAATTCATTTGCACACATTAATCTGTGTGAGACAAATACGGATGATACTGTATTATCGTGTGACCTGTACAGACCCAGACACACACACGTAATAAAACCATTGGGAAAAGTCACATGACTGGGCAGATACGGATTTTTGAATCCAGTCTGGAAAAAGCCGTACGCGGGCTGTTTCCCTCGCTTCTGTCGTTTTCATTTTACTCTGAATTGTTACTTTGAAAAATGAGCTACACAACTGAGCACAGTGAAAGTGAATTTTATTATCCAGATGATTTATCAGACACAGACTGAATTGAACAAGCTGAAATTGTTGAAGAAAATGAAAAAAGGGTACTTTCAAGTGAAGAAATTCACTTGTTTATATAAGAACAACAACAAGAAAACATTGTAAAAAACTAAGTACAACATGAACGTTTTCAAACGATTTCTTGCCAAAGTTAAGGAGGAAAGAGACATAACAGTTGTACCCTCGAAGGAGTTTGACAACTTGCTACGTAGTTTTTATATATGAGCAAAGAAAAAAGGAAATTTCGATGATGAACCTGACACTTTGTCTTCCTTTTCGTGAAGTATTCAACACTACCTTGACAACAACAGTAAGATAAACATCCTGAAAGTTCAAATATGTTAAAATAAAAATAATTCAGTTAGTTTTTCACACACTGTTGTTCATTGTTTCCCACTGTGTATGTTAGTTAGACCCCATAATAGTAGGAAATTGTTCGCTACCTCAATTCCTCGAAGACTAAGGTCATGCACATCAACCTTCCTGCTGATTCCCAGGATCTACTAGCTAGTGACGGTTCTGCCATCAAACTAGTCAGCGACTTTAAATATCTAGGCAGCTACAGCAACACTGCCCATGATGTTAAATACTAAATTAGTCAAGCTTGGGGTGCCTCTCATGCCCAACAAAAGTATGGAAGGCCCCCATCTAAAAAGCCACAAAGTTTGAAGTCTTCAAGTCATGTGTTGAGTCTCTGTTGCTCTATGGGTCCGAATTGTGGACATTAACAAAACCCTGAGTAAAAAGCTTGACAGAAACTACACTCGCCTCCGTCGTACCACCCTGAATGTTTCTTGGAAGAGCCACACCACCAACAAACAACTCTATGGTAGCCTACCCCACCCAGATCTCGTTGGTCATTCATAACTGCTGTCTGGCCCTTGCTGGCCATGTGATGCACCATGATGGGATGGCCACCAAGGTCCTTCTATGGCAACCAGATAACAAACGAAGACATGGTTGACCATCGCTGACCCTTAAGAAACTGATAGAGGAAAATGTTGGCCTGTGAAATGAAGATCTCCTGTCTGCCATGCTTGACCAAACTATCTGGAAAGAATTCATAGTGTCACCAAAAGGTCTTGGATGATGAGGAATGGAATGGATGTTAGTTAAAAAAAAAGTCATATCATAAAATTCTTATTGACTAACTTGGGTCAGGCCAGACAGGAAAATATTTGGCTTTTGGTCATTTGTACAGTCCATACAGCATGACCTTGAGACAAACATTTTCCCATCCAGCCGTCCCACTCAGTCTGTAAGTACATCCTATGTCCAGTATATGGAAAATGTATACATTATAAATTTATTGCCCTCACTAATGCTCTTGTAGTCGAATGAACACAATTCCCCATAATCATGCTCCAAAATCTAGTGGAAAGCCTTCCAGAAGAGTGGGGGTTATTATAAGAGTAAAGAGGGAATGAATGTGGAGTGAAATGTTCAACAAGTACGTACATATTGGGTGTGATGGTCAGGGGTGCACATACTTTTGGCTATATAGTGTATGAATAGAAACATTTCATGAAAGGTCAACAGGTTGTTCGATTTCCATTTTCAGAGTGCCTTCATTGGGAAATCGAGCTGAATCGGAACTGTATTTCTGTCTGGATATGAAACAAGTGTCACACCAGAGACTATTCCACCTTTCGGTTCTGGTCCAAAAATAAAGGGATTAAAGTGGTATTCTGAGGTACACCTGCTTGTCACTCAAGTGATGCACACATCCTGTGAAACATACCGGTAGTTGTACAGGAACATCATTAAGTCACACAATTGGGCTCCAAGGCCCACTGGTGTGTACCTTTTGAGGGTTCATTTGTACCATGTACCTTACAAAGAAAAGTATGCCTGTGCAGTATTTATTTATTTATTTTTTAATTTCTGAGATTGTTCCCGATGCTGTGTGATCTACAAGACTGTATTACTGAAATGCCAAAGTGGAGTTGAACGCTGCTCTACACACTGTGTGTGTATATGTCATTCTTAGCTTGCTAGCATCAGCAGTCTCACTGTCTCACTCTCCTGGGACACCAAGTGTTTAATGGATGTGTCAGTAGAAATTCAGCACAATCTGCCATCACTGCATTATTCTAAATGCTCATTTAAATTTTGGACTGTTTCAGACCTTTTTTGTGTCGGGACGTAAATGCCAAGGACATGGAGCAAAATGCCACCAGACTTTGCTCTGGTGATCTTTTGGTCCTCTGAAATACATGACCTGAAAGGAGATTTGAACATGAACATATTAAAATGTATTTTGTATGCCGGCACATACTGTACATGCTCATTTACAGACATGTCCCAACTGATATGTGTGTAAATGACACAAATTTGAATCAATAACATTAAAAAAATGAATGGTGATTATTATCAGGCTGGGGAATCGCTTAGTCTGTTTAGACAGCAGGTGCAATAATGGGAATGCACGTGACTTCACCGTAGGCGGAAGTAACACAGCTCTAATGCCACAAAAACACGTTACAGGTCAGAACTGTAGGATGGGTGGAATTTTTTAAACTAGGTTAGAATTTTTAACCCAATTCATTATTTGCTCCTTGTATTAGGGAGACTTTATCTAGGGTTCAATTTAGGGTTCAGATTTGGGAAGACTTTGTATTTTAAACTACTCAATGATGTAATAAGACTGGACTCATTAATAAATTCAAAATGTATATCACTCTTTCCATAGCAATTGTTGTTGGTCTAGTGGTTAAGGTGTTGGGTTAAGAATCAGAAGGTTCTGGTTTCAAATCTTGGTGAAGTATGAAGAAGAAGAAATCTTTATTCGTCACATGCACACTTCAAGCACAGTGAAATTCGTCCTCTGCATTTAACCCATCTGAAACAGTGAATGCACACACACACACTCAGAGCAGTGGGCAGCCACACTAGAGTGCCCAGGGAGCAGTCAGGGGTTCAGTACCTTGCTCAAGGGCACCTCAGCCCAAGGCCGCCCCACATCAACCTAACTACATGTCGTTGGATTGTGGGGGAAACCGGAGCACCCGGAGGAAACCCACGCAGACACGGGGAGAACATGCAAACTCCACACAGAAAGGCCCTTGCCAGCCACTGGGCTCGAACCCAGAACCTTCTTGCTGTGAGGCGACCGTGCTAACCACTACACCACCATGCCACCCTTTTTTTTTTGAAGAAGAAGAAGAAGAAACAAAAAAAGAAAAAATGCTAATGAAGTGGATAGGAATAGACAGACAAGAGGAAATACTAGGTCAGTGTAATCAAAAAGGAAGTGGATGGAAGAAAGAAAGACAAAATGAGGGATGGACAATCCCCCTGAAGAACCTTAGATAATCCAAAATTTTACCAAGGTTGGAAATTATGAACTGGGTTAAAAATTTTTACCCAGGTCAAAAAGAAATCACCGAGATTGAACATTTTTAACCTATATCACATACAGTAAGAAGAAGAAGAAACAAATAAGATCTAAAATTGTATGTGATTGAATGTACAAATAGATTTAACAAGAAATCAGAACTCTCCTTTTACAGACTGCTGGAAGATGAAGAAAAAGAGGAGCAAATGGAGGCAGTACAAATGTTCATAAAAGTTTATTAAGAAAAGGCCAATTTGTTAACTTTTTTATTTTTAATAAAAGGAATATTTTAATTAATGGTCTATTATATGTTATTCCAACCTTTACAAATGTGGGTAAATAATTGCTGTTGGTTATTTTTAAAAATGAAAAAAAAAATTTATTTTTAAATTTTACAAAATGAATATTTCAGTTTTGAAAGTCTTATATTGGTAATAAAATTTTCTTGATTTAATGTTTTTCACATAATCTGCTCCAACTACTGACCATAATTACAGATAGTTCTGCCATAACCACCGAGTTTTTACTCTCACAATAAACCATACGCACAGACAGTTTTACAATAACCACAGAGAGTTTTACTCTTTACTCTCATTATAGGTCATAACCACAGACAGTTTTTATTCTATCCACAGACCAAAATTACAGACAGTGTTGTTTTTTTTTGTTGTTGTTGTTTGTGGGCTTTTTGCCACAGATCATAACTACAGTTTTAGAAATAACCACAGACGATTTTACTCTCGCCACAGACCATCAATACAAACAGGTTCATCACAGCTACAGACAGTTTTTACTCCATCCACAGACAAAAATATAGATAGTTTTATGTTTTTACTGGTTTACCATAAAAACAGATGGTTTTTAATTTACACACATAGCTACAGACAGCGTTTCCTTTAACCCACACCATAATTACAGGCTGCGTTTCCTTTACCCCGGACGATATCTACATTCAGGGTTTTCTTTAACCCACACCATAACTACAGTCAGGGTTTCCTTTACCCCACACCATAACAACAGACAGTGTTAACTTTACCCCGCATGATAACTACAGACAGCATTTACTTTACCCGACACAATAACGACATTCAGGGTTAACTTTAACCCACACCATAACTACAGACAGCATTTCCTTTAACCCTAACCATAACTACAGACAGCGTTTCCTTTGACCGTCAACATAATTACAGACAGCATTTCCTTTAACCCACACCATAACTACAGGCAGTGTTTCCTTTAACCCTAACCATAATTACAGACAGCATTTCCTTTAACCCTAACCATAACTACAGACAGTGTTTCCTTTGACCCTCACCATAATTACAGTGTTTCCTTTGACCCACACCATAACTACAGATAGCATTTCCTTTAACCCACACCATAACTACAGACAGTGTTTTCTTTAACCTACACCATAACTACCGTGTTTCCTTTAACCCACACTGTAACTACAGACATAATTTCCTTTAACCCACACCATAACTACAGACAGTGTTTCTTCTAACCCTCACCATAACTACAGGCAGTGTTTCCTTTAACCCACACCATAACTACAGACAGCGTTTCCTTTAACCCACACCATAACTACAGACAGCGTTTCCTTTAATCCACACCATAACTACAGACAGCATTTCCTTTAATCCACACCATAACTACAGACAGTGTTTCCTTTAACCCACACCATAACTACAGACAGCGTTTCCTTTAACCCTCACCATAACTACAGACAGTGATTCCTTTAACCCTCACCATAACTACAGACAGTGATTCCTTTAACCCTAACCATAACTACAGACAATGTTTCCTTTAACCCACACCGTAACTACAGGCAGTGTTTCCTTTAACCCACACTGTAACTACAGACATAATTTCCTTTAACCCACACCATAACTACAGACAGCGTTTCCTTTAACCCTTACCATAACTACAGACAGCATTTCCTTTAACCCTCACCATAACTAGACAGTGTTTCCTTTAACCCTCACCATAACTACAGACAGTGTTTCCTTTAACCCTAACCATAACTACAGGCAGTGTTTCCTTTAACCCACACCATAACTACAGGCAGTGTTTCCTTTAACCCACACCATAACTACAGACAGCGTTTCCTTTAACCCACACCATAACTACAGACAGCGTTTCCTTTAATCCACACCATAACTACAGACAGCATTTCCTTTAATCCACACCATAACTACAGACAGTGTTTCCTTTAACCCACACCATAACTACAGACAGCGTTTCCTTTAACCCTCACCATAACTACAGACAGTGATTCCTTTAACCCTCACCATAACTACAGACAGTGATTCCTTTAACCCTAACCATAACTACAGACAATGTTTCCTTTAACCCACACCGTAACTACAGGCAGTGTTTCCTTTAACCCACACTGTAACTACAGACATAATTTCCTTTAACCCACACCATAACTACAGACAGCGTTTCCTTTAACCCTTACCATAACTACAGACAGCATTTCCTTTAACCCTCACCATAACTAGACAGTGTTTCCTTTAACCCTCACCATAACTACAGACAGCGTTTCCTTTAACCCTCACCATAACTACAGACAGTGATTCCTTTAACCCTCACCATAACTACAGACATAATTTCCTTTAACCCACACTGTAACTACAGACAGTGTTTCCTTTAACCCACACCATAACTACAGACAGCGTTTCCTTTAACCCTCACCATAACTACAGACAGCATTTCCTTTAACCCTCACCATAACTACAGGCAGTGTTTCCTTTAACCCTAACCATAATTACAGACAGCATTTCCTTTAACCCTAACCATAACTACAGTGTTTCCTTTGACCCTCACCATAATTACAGACAGTGTTTCCTTTAACCCACAGCATAACTACAGTGTTTTCTTTAACCTACACCATAACTACCGTGTTTCCTTTAACCCACACTAACTACAGACATAATTTCCTTTAACCCACACCATAACTACAGACAGCGTTTCTTTTAACCCACACCATAACTACAGACAGCGTTTCCTTTAACCCTCACCATAACTACAGACAGCGTTTCCTTTAACCCTCACCATAACTACAGACAGCATTTCCTTTAACCCTCACCAGAACTACAGACAGCATTTCCTTTAACCCTCACCAGAACTACAGACAGCATTTCCTTTAACCCTCACCAGAACTACAGACATAATTTCCTTTAACCCACACTGTAACTACAGACATAATTTCCTTTAACCCTAACCATAACTACAGGCAGTGTTTTCCTTTAACCCACACCATAACTACAGGCAGTGTTTCCTTTAACCCACACCATAACTACAGACAGCGTTTCCTTTAACCCTCACCAGAACTACAGACATAATTTCCTTTAACCCACATCATAACTACAGACAGTGTTTTCTTTTAACCCACACCATAACTACAGACAGTGTTTTCTTTAACCTACACCATAACTACCGTGTTTCCTTTAACCCACACTGTAACTACAGACAGCGTTTCTTCTAACCCTCACCATAACTACAGACAGTGATTCCTTTAACCCTAACCATAACTACAGGCAGTGTTTTCCTTTAACCCACACCATAACTACAGGCAGTGTTTCCTTTAACCCACACCATAACTACAGGCAGCGTTTCCTTTAACCCACACCATAACTACAGACAGCGTTTCCTTTAATCCACACCATAACTACAGACAGTGTTTCCTTTAACCCACACCATAACTACAGACAGCGTTTCCTTTAATCCACACCATAACTACAGACAGTGTTTCCTTTAACCCACACCATAACTACAGACAGCGTTTCCTTTAACCCTCACCATAACTACAGACAGTGATTCCTTTAACCCTCACCATAACTACAGACAGTGATTCCTTTAACCCTAACCATAACTACAGACAGCGTTTCCTTTAACCCACACCGTAACTACAGGCAGTGTTTCCTTTAACCCACACTGTAACTACAGACATAATTTCCTTTAACCCACACCATAACTACAGACAGCGTTTCCTTTAACCCTTACCATAACTAGACAGTGTTTCCTTTAACCCTCACCATAACTACAGACAGCATTTCCTTTAACCCTCACCATAACTACAGACATAATTTCCTTTAACCCACACTGTAACTACAGACAGTGTTTCCTTTAACCCTAACCATAATTACAGACAGCATTTCCTTTAACCCTCACCATAACTACAGACAGCATTTCCTTTAACCCTCACCATAACTACAGACATAATTTCCTTTAACCCACACTGTAACTACAGACAGTGTTTCCTTTAACCCACACCATAACTACAGACAGCGTTTCCTTTAACCCTCACCATAACTACAGACAGCATTTCCTTTAACCCTCACCATAACTACAGGCAGTGTTTCCTTTAACCCTAACCATAATTACAGACAGCATTTCCTTTAACCCTAACCATAACTACAGACAGTGTTTCCTTTGACCCTCACCATAATTACAGACAGTGTTTCCTTTAACCCACAGCATAACTACAGTGTTTTCTTTAACCTACACCATAACTACCGTGTTTCCTTTAACCCACACTAACTACAGACATAATTTCCTTTAACCCACACCATAACTACAGACAGCGTTTCTTTTAACCCACACCATAACTACAGACAGCGTTTCCTTTAACCCTCACCAGAACTACAGACAGCATTTCCTTTAACCCTCACCAGAACTACAGACAGCATTTCCTTTAACCCTCACCAGAACTACAGACAGCATTTCCTTTAACCCTCACCAGAACTACAGACATAATTTCCTTTAACCCACACTGTAACTACAGACATAATGTCCTTTAACCCACACTGTAACTACAGACATAATTTCCTTTAACCCACACTGTAACTACAGACAGCATTTCCTTTAACCCTAACCGTAACTACAGGAAGTGTTTCCTTTAACCCACACCATAACTACAGACAGCATTTCCTTTAACCCTCACCATAACTACAGACAGCGTTTCCTTTAACCCTCACCAGAACTACAGACATAATTTCCTTTAACCCACATCATAACTACAGACAGTGTGTTCTTTAACCCACACCATAACTACAGACAGTGTGTTCTTTAACCCACACCATAACTACAGACAGTGTGTTCTTTAACCCACACCATAACTACAGACAATGTTTCCTTTAACCCACACCATAACTACAGACAGTGTTTTCTTTAACCCACACCATAATTACAGACAGTGTTTCCTTTAACCCACACCATAACTACAGACAGTGTTTTCTTTAACCCACACCATAACTACAGACAGCGTTTCTTTTAACCAACACCATAACTACAGACAGCATTTCCTTTAACCCATACCATAACTAGAGACAGTGTTTCCTTTAACCCACACCATAGCTACAGACAGTGTTTTCTTTAACCCACACCATAACTACAGACATAATTTCCTTTAACCCACACCATAACTACAGACATCATTTCCTTTAACCCACACCATAACTACAGACAGCGTTTCCTTTAACCCACACCATAACTACAGACAGCGTTTCCTTTAACCCTTACCATAACTACAGACAGCATTTCCTTTAACCCTCACCATAAGTAGACAGTGTTTCCTTTAACCCTCACCATAACTACAGACAGCATTTCCTTTAACCCTCACCATAACTAGACAGTTTCCTTTAACCCTCACCATAACTAGACAGTGTTTCCTTTAACCCTCACCATAACTACAGACAGCATTTCCTTTAACCCTCACCATAACTACAGACATAATTTCCTTTAACCCACACTGTAACTACAGACAGTGATTCCTTTAACCCTCACCAAAACTACAGACAGCATTTCCTTTAACCCTCACCAGAACTACAGACAGCATTTCCTTTAACCCTCACCAGAACTACAGACAGCATTTCCTTTAACCCTCACCAGAACTACAGACATAATTTCCTTTAACCCACATCATAACTACAGACAGTGTTTTCTTTAACCCACACCATACCTACAGACATAATTTCCTTTAACCCACACCATAACTGCAGGCAGTATTTCCTTTAACCCACACCATAACTGCAGGCAGTATTTCCTTTAACCCACACCATAACTACAGACAGTGTTTTCTTTAACCCACACCATAACTACAGACATTGTTTCCTTTAACCCACACCATAACTGCAGGCAGTATTTCCTTTAACCCACACCATAACTACAGACAGTGTTTTCTTTAACCCACACCATAACTACAGACATAATTTCCTTTAACCCATACCATAATTACAGACAGCGTTTCCTTTAACCCATACCATAACTAGAGACAGTGTTTCCTTTAACCCACACCATAGCTACAGACAGTGTTTTCTTTAACCCACACCGTAACTACAGACATAATTTCCTTTAACCCACACCATAACTACAGACATCATTTCCTTTAACCCACACCATAACGTTTCCTTTAACACACAACGTAACTAAAGACAATATTTCCTTTAACCCTCACCATAACTACAGACAGCATTTCCTTTAACCCTCACCATAACTACAGACAGCGTTTCCTTTAACCCTGACCATAACTACAGACAGCATTTCCTTTAACCCACACCATAACTACAGACAGTTTCCTTTAACCCACACAATAACTACAGACAGTGTTTCCTTTAACCCTCACCATAACTACAGACAATGTTTTCTTTAACACACAACGTAACTAAAGACAATGTTTCCTTTAACCCATTCCATAACTACAGATAGCTTTTCCTTTAACCCACACCATGCAGACAATTTTAGCATAATCACAGACATTTATTATTTTATACTTTTAATTAAATTGCATTAATATTTGTACAGATATATTTATCATAACTGCTGACAGAATTTCCAACCAAAACCACAGGCAGTTATGCAGCTTAAGAGCAGATGAATTTGACTAATATCTACATACAGGGTTTGTTCTAATCACTGATGTGATCTTGCCGTGTGTGTGTGTGTGTGTGTGTGTGTGTGTTAGATTCCTCTCATTACTTTCTAAATGACTGGTTTCTAATCAGCTACACTGTGTTCTCTGGTGGCCTTGCATAAAACATTACGAGGAAAGTCACTGTAACTGGAAAATGTTCTTATTGAATTAAGCAGCAGAGAAGCAGATGCTCTGGGCTCCTTATTCCACCATATACATATTAAAATGTCTCTTTCCTTTTCTCTCCCTTTATCCACAGTGAACAGTTAGCAGGACTCGGGTAGCGTTACTTGCACTGCTTGTGAGTTAGCAGCTAAAACAGATTTATTTAGTCAAGCTTCTTTCGTCGCATCGAGGCCTTTGGATCATGACACAATACAGAACAATTCCTACAGTGTAAAACAAGAGACACATCAGGGCTAATCACACAGTGTAACAGTTTTGCCATGCTAAATTACACCTGCCTGATTGTTTTAATGTTTAGCAACTAGTTAAGCTGAAGTATGAGTCAACTGTGCCTGATAAATGTGCATTGCTCTGAATTGGCCCAGTAGGACACAAAACAAAAGAAAAAGAAATGGAAAATATTTGCAAAGCAAACAATGTTAAGAACATGAGCTAAAATTTAACCATTTTACATTAAACCACACGACAGTAGTAGTATTAGGATTATGTAAAAGAAAAACATGAAAGATTTACCACTGCGTCACAACAGTACATTACAGGCATTTAGCAGACACTCTTATCCAGAGCAACGTACAACATACCCAGAGCAGCCTGAGGAGCACTTAAGGGTTAAGTGCCTTGCTCAAGGGCACTTCAGCCATTCCTGCTGGTCCAGGGAATTGAACCGGTGACCTTGTGGTCCCAAAGGCACTTTGCAAACCAGTAGGCCCAGTATCGACCCACAAGCAGTAGATTACAACACAACATGATGACATTAGCATCTGACCACATCAACATGTGAAATCATTAGCCAACAACAATACATCAATAACCCCCAACATGGTTTTATATATTAGTATCGGGCCACAACAGAACAGAACTAGCATGTGACCATGGGTGCATGTGAAACGGGGGAAATGCTCTCTCAGGAGGATGTCTAACATGACATCAAGGCATCAAGGACCGTTTGAGACTGATCAAACTTTCATTTCCTGTCTTCCAAGATGCCTTTAAACGTACCCCAGTTGAAGGCATCATCGATCCTCAATATCGCATATTACCCATAAATCTATGCGGCAGCTCCCTCAGGTGATGGAATAAATAAACAAGAGTCATCAGGGCATGGCATATCCCCCCTGGCCCCCACATTAAACCCCACTCTAAATTCTCCTAAGTTGAATTGGTTGCCATGCAAATACAAAAAAATTAAAAAAAATCACAGAAATCCCAAAATGTCAAACAGTACAACTCATCTAGTCACTTAACATAACTGTCAGGTTTCATGAAAAATTTCCTAATAGCTTTTGAGTTATGGTTCAGAAACTAAAATGTTTACAGACGTTCAGAGCGATAGCTATATCCCTCCCACATTATATGCCGGGGGCAGTGGAGATCCTAGAGTGATTTACTCCCCAGGCGAAACCCCCTGCTGGCGCCCCCCGGCCCAACCCGACAACCACTTCCCACCCACCACCTAAGAAAACACTAACTTCGTCCAGAACACACACGACCCCATACACAAACTCACAACAGCTATTTTCAAGAACAAATTTCCAGTTTTAATGACTAGTGCAATAAAAAATACAAAGATAAACAATAAAAGATAAACAATAAACAAAAAGACTCAATGACTTCGCATTACAGCTATCCACAGCTATTTAAGAAAGCACAACTGCACTACAGCACCACCCGATGGTCAAAATATTGCACAAGTCAGTCAGTTTTACCAACAGAGTGCACAATGAATTATCATAGAGTACCATTCACCATTATTATTAACAAGAAGACTTAAACCTCCATTAAAGTCGCACCATATAAATAACAAAAGAAGCCAAACAGTTAAACAATCACAATTACAGAATAACATAAAGTGACAAAAGATCTAAAAATACTATACATTAAAGTGGCAAACATGGTAAAACGCAATCATGTATCATAAATAAATGAACTAACGACAAAGAAGAGGTAAATCCTATACATATTACTGTACACATAAATAACAAACACTATTGTGTATCATAAATAACAAGAAGTAACAAATGAAGAAGTTAACACTCTTTAAAGTGGCAAAAATGGCAAACCACTATAATTTGTCATAAATTACAAGACGTGCAAAAGAAGTAAGAGGAAAACAGTCTATATACATTTACTCTCGAGTTCCGAATAACCGTGCATGCACGGCTATTTATTTTTGCGAAAAATTCCCGCCTGCATGGTCTTATTCGGGCCTACACGCTTATTCTATTTGTCAATACAAGCACGTGTGACGAATGAGCGAAAATAACGCCTGAACACAGACGACTCACTACGCACATGCGCAGACACAACGAAGCACCGCCGATGCACCAACAACACTGCCGGTGGTAAACAACGGTATCTATGATCGATTTGTATTAATTGGCATTAAGAGGCGTTTGTATCTATTGGCTGATCATCCCTTCATATTCTAATTGTGATATTGTTGAAGAATCGGATGAAGACTTAACGGTTCATGCTCTTTCACCTGCTGGATTCAAATGGTGCAATAAAGTCTTCCTCTGCCTCTGTAATAGAATTTTGACATTTTAAGACCTTAAATAAAGGTAAATTAAAGCAATTTGCATACTTGAGTTTCTCAAGCAAAAGTACTCTACTAGTATCCAGATATTCTTTTTGTTTTAGATAAAAAGAACACGAACAAGAAATTTTGACAGCCATGATATGATTTGTCTGTTTACTGAACTGATATTTGGTCTCCAAGATCTGTTCAGCATAATTTTCTAGACTACAAGTGTGCTTATCGCTTATTATATTTGTCCTAATGTGCCATCCTATACTCTTATTCCCAACTGCACTATTATTCGAAACTCGAGAATTTTCCGGCCTGCATGCTTATTTCCACCCTACACTCTTATTAATTTTTGCCCATTTTGCCGCCCTACACTCTTATTCCCAACTGCGCTATTATTCGGAACTCGAGAGTAAGTGGCAACTATATTCAGGATGCAAAAGTGAAAGCACAACCTAAAAGTTGGCTTTTCTGGCCTTCCTGGATGCAAATTCTTCCACAATGTCTTCATATGAGATTTGTTCCCCTAAGGCGTGGTTTATGCTGATCACAGCAAGGCCACTGAACCGTTCCTGTGACATTGTTGACCTTAGGTAAGTCTTGATCAGTTTTAGCTTCGAGAAGCTCCTCTCTGACTGAACCACAGTGACAGGCAGAGTGGCAGCAATTCTGAGTCCAGTCCAGAAATTGGGGTAGATCTCTGATAGCTCCTTCTCGTGCATGAATGTGATCAGCTCAAGGGGGGGGGTCACTAGACCCTGAAGCCGCCGCCAGGCGCCGCTAAAACCGCCATTTAGAATTTGAGCTGCCTCCAGCCAATAATTTTGTAAGCCAATTTGAGCCGCTATCTAATAAAATTTGGCTGAGCCACTAAGAATTGTGTACATCAAATAATGGGTTTATCCACATCATGAGCTACAAGAAAAGTGACACAAACATGATCAACTGTACACACTAGTAGTAACACAACAGAGACGTATAGGCATACACTGTAGAGATTTAGAACTGATATCACAGCACAGAGAGCCACCACAAGCTTGCCGTTGTGACTACCTGTCTGGCTTCCCGCCCCTCACACCGTTACCACGATACACTGGGGAACCCGGGAACCCACCCAGAGCATCAATCAACTCCGATATCGACGAGATGGCTGCATTCTTTGCCGCTGCTGAGGGAAAGTGTAAAGGTATTTTTTTTTGTTTGTTTGTTTGTTTGTTTGTTTGTTTGTTTCACATACTTCGAGATTGATAAAAAAAAAAGTACTCCACCACTCTACTTTTATCATAGTAAGATAGCTGCCAGTCCTTCACTGGTCATTGCTAGTGAGAGTAGATAGCTAGATGCCTTCCTCGAACAATCCAGATTAGCTTATTATTAGCATTGAACTACAATCTTGCTAGATTTATATTTGCAATGAAGTAAGAGACCAGGGGACCTGTGGTAATTTGCTATTTATTCCCCCCATTTGTTTGATCCGTTCGCCCGGATATATGCCACACAGTGACGTCCAGTATCAGCCATTTGTAGCCATAAACATTTTGGTGGCTGCAGCAGCCATTAAGGTTTTGGCTGAGTCAGCTAGCCAGCCAATAATTTCATCAGCCAGCCATTATCCTGAAAACAAACGGCTTCGGGGTCTAGGGGTCACAGTTGCTGACGGCAAGTCAGGAAAGTTCCTGATCTCCTGCACGAGCTCTTTTTTTTTTTTCTTTTTTTGGGACCGTTTTTTTTTTTTCGCACCCGCGCTCATGCCGCCCCCCCGCGATGCCGCCCCGGGCAGCTGCCCGGTCGGACCGCCCCCAGGACCGCCCCTGGCCGAGGGGATAAAAAAAGAAAATGGTGGACAAAACTTCACAGGAAAGCAAATTCATATACAAAGGTTTGTATATGTGTTTGTGCTTTTTTGCATAGATTGTAGTCTCTTCTAACCAAATAAATTTTGTTGATATAATACGACTAGTATGCTCAAAATGAACAAGGCGTCCTGACGTCACACGTTACCATAAGCGCTATGCTAAAAGGTCATTCAAAATGAACGTTCTTAGAAAATTAGTTGACTCAAACGTCCAGTCTGATGAGACACCTGTCTATTACAGCAGTCAGGCACACAACAGAACTAGCCTTGGAGCACAGCGCAAAAGAATTAGCATTATATCACAATAGAACATGACTGTATTAGGATTAGCTCACAACACAACACAACACAGCACATTACAGTCGAGTAGCCTTAACTGCACTTGTGTAAATGGAATTATATTGTTTATTGTCTAACTTTAGAACCTTTAGAGCTTTGCTAATGTTTCGTTTTAGGTTTTGATTGTTTGCTAATATCGCTGTATTGTCTATGGCTAGGACACGGTACAGCATTAGCAATCACATATTCTCATGAAATGCAGAACAAAATCAAATTAGAACCAAAGGTGAATTATTTTGAAACAAAGGAAAGGATGCAGAAACAGAAACAGGAATCTGCTTCGAAAGAACGTAGCAGCTAATTTCGCACGTTTTAACCTCATGAAACACTATGAGGCAGTAGGAAATAAGAAGCTAATGACAGAATTCTAACAGTTGTTAAAAAAAAAATAGAGCAGCAGCTACAATTATTGACAGTCCATAATTATTGATACCTTTTCAGATTTACCAATAAAAAAACAATTTTACAAAGGTGAGTTTCAGTTAAAGTGCCATTCTACCATTGGATGTATTTTTTTGGCATAAAATACAATATATTTTATGACAACATGACTAGACAGAGAAATCTTTTAGCTTCAAAATGATATATCAAAAATAATTTTTTGACAACGACAAGTATATTAATTTTGCGACCAAAGTCACCTACCCTTTTAATTTCCGCGCGGTAGTGAAACGTGATGTCATCGGCAGGTTCCCCTTCTTGTGTACCACGTCACGTGTGACGTGGCACAGATTATCAGCAATGGCGGATAGAACGCGATTGTCAGCTTTGGAAAAGAAGCGAAGGAAAATAGCAAGTGATGCCCAAAGGAGACGGTCGATGGTGAATATCGGCACAGCAATCGACAAGTGGAAATCGCGTTCTATCCGCCATTGCTGATAATCTGTGGCACGTCACACGTGACGTGGTACACAAGAAGGGGAACCTGCCGATGACATCACGTTTCACTACCGCGCGGAAATTAAAAGGGTAGGTGACTTTGGTCGCAAAATTAATATACTTGTTGTTGTCAAAAAATTATGTTTGATATATCATTTTGAAGCAAAAAGATTTCTCTGTCTAGTCATGTTGTCATAAAATATATTGTATTTTATGCCAAAGAATACATCCAATGGTGGAATGGCACTTTAAGGGCGGCATGGTGGTGTAGTGGTTAGCACTGTCGCCTCACAGCAAGAAGGTCCAGGTTCAAGCCCAGCAGCTGGCGAGGGCCTTTCTGTGTGGAGTTTGCATGTTCTCCCCGTGTCCGCGTGGGTTTCCTCCGGGTGCTCCGGTTTCCCCCACAGTCCAAAGACATGAAGGTTAGGCTAATTGGTGGCTCTAAATTGACCGTAGGTGTGAATGTGAGTGTGAATGGTTGTCTGTGTCTATGTGTCAGCCCTGTGATGACCTGGTGACTTGTCCAGGGTGTACCCCGCCTTTCGCCCGTAGTCAGCTGGGATAGGCTCCAGCTTGCCTGCGACCCTGTAGAACAGGATAAAGCGGCTACAGATAATGGATGGATGGAGTTTCAGTTACGACAGTTATTATTGGTCAATTAATCAACCGGAAGACCTGCCTCGCCCTTTGAGCTTGTCATGTGATGACACAGCTCGTTACCTGAGATGGAATTTTTCTTTTAGCACAATCAGAAATTTAAGGAAAACCCAGACATTATCATCACAGGTAAGCATGGTGGAAAGATCACGTGCATGTTTTTACTGATGAAATTCACCGATATTTCATGATCTGCTTGTCGAAACCTACTTTGTTTCTTACTCTTTCATTTGACAGTTGCCATTTTGTATCTAAACGCGTGTTTGAGAAGTCACTCACGTGAGGTGTCGATAATCGTGATCGCTTTCACCAGTGTCCACCATTATCGACACCCTGTGGAATTAAGTGACATTTACAACTGTTATGGATCGATCTTTGTGTAAAAAAAATAATGCTGTGATTTATAATGTTTTTTTTTTCTGATTCATAACAGAATGGAATGTTTATAGAGTATTTGGAATCCGATTGCAATAAATAGAATTAGAGCAGAATTAAATTCCTAGCATATAAAAAATTGCATGCTTGAAATATTAAACTTTTTCGATTCCATTCATAATTTTTTTCAGTTTGTTGTAATTATCTACCACATTCTACAATATCAGTAGACATTTTATATTTTTTAGATGTAAAAATATAAAGTTTTGGTTTGAGGAACGACATGCAACCTTTGACCTGGGTGTTCATGTGGTTACAATGTCAATTGACTGTTGACATTTATTGGTAAACGACAAAACTAGAAATATAAACAACAAAAAATGATTAACAAAATGTGATCTACGAAAATAGTTAGAAAGTGGGTAGAAAGTGGAACAAAAAGATTTTCTGACGCAGGTTAAACATTATCAGTTCATTTGTTTACAAACATTAGAATTACTTCCTTTGCGTGTTGACTCAAAAGATATTTCGTACTAAACATAAGTCAATGTAAAACAAATTTTAAATAAAAACTATGTTTTGTTAAATTAATACCACATCCTGATATATTAATAATCATCTGGATGTCGATAATTGTGGAATGGTGTCAAAAATTGTCGACAAAAGTGTCGATAATTGTGGAACGGTGTCACATGATCTGATACGCTAAGTAATCAGGAATCAACTCTTTTTTTTTTTTTTCCAGTGGAAGTTTGAGTAATTTTTCATGCAAATGTACATATTGAAAGTCTTTTCTACTTTTGCAAAAGATCATTAAGGTATCAATAATTGTAGCCGCCGCTATAGCTAGCTAATGTTAGGAATGTTTGTCACATCATACTAGGACAGGATTACCCATAGTCCCCTGATTTTTACTGTATACCACAAAATTTTACAGGAATTTGAGAGAGAGAGAGCTCTGTAGCAGTTTTCTAGCATTGAGCACGTTTTAATTATTTTCTGAGTGTTGCTTGTTACTTATATAATCCAGTTGGCTAACATTACCAGTAGGCGACTTTGCTACTTGAGCAAGCAAAGAATTAGCCACTGTTACCAGCTACTTCAACTTTGAGTTCTTTTCGCTAATGCTATATTTAGGAATGAGCAAACTTCAGAATTATTAGACAATAAAATCAAGAGGGCTACAGCAGTTAAAAAAAGGAATTACTTTCCGTTAGAGGTTTGATTTTGTCCTGTGTTTCACTGAGGGAAAATGTAATGCGAGAAATGAGCCACTGTTGGAATCCTGAGCCAAAAAAAAAAAGTGTACATCCTCATACACACATCCTGTGAGTGTAAAATTGTGTGAACTGATTTCTAAACCCTCTGTGTCGCAGACTGTTCATCTTCTCTTCCTGTACTATAAATCCCTGTACACACACTCATGTGTGAGCCACCAGGGGCGCCGCTAGAAATCTTGGGCCCTATGAAAGATTACAATTTAGGGCCCCCCCCCGGGTAAAATTTTCAGGCTCAAGCAACTGAATTTGAAGTCTGTTTTTGCCTGGCACTTCTACTTTACTATGCATGTGATCGGCTACCTAGCAAGTTTAGGTGATGCAATTATTTGGTATATGAACATTTTAAATGCAGAACTGTCAGAATTAGACTGAATAGACTGTTGCCTTAAAAATGATATATATGGAAAATATATATATATATATATATATATATATATATATATATATATATATATATATATATATATATATAATTTTTTTTTTTTTTTCTTTTATGAGCAACTATTATTAGGCCACTCAGTAGCCTATGGAGTTCATTCAATCCAAATGTTTGTGTTGAGAGAAACTGCATGCATCACTGTATCAGTATGGATTTATAACATTCTGTATGCACATTATGGATACTCCAGAGCCCTCCAGCAAACATCATCAATAATCAGGATTACAATCAGGATTCCTTTGTTTCCTCCATTTATTGACTTATTGTATGTGATCAAATGTATGCCTTGACGAATAACTACACTAGTTTTTTGATACAATTACATAGTGCACTGCAAGAAATCCACTAAGTGTTTTTGGATTCTTTTAGGCATCACACATTTATTAGAAAACACAGCAAATGTTCAAATATTCAAGTTAAATACTTAGCAACAGTATCAATAAATCCACACATGAACAATAGCAATGATATCTCTGACCACAGCTAATGTGCAAAATATTAAAGTTAAATACTTAACAATATCAACAAATCCACACATGAACAATGGCAAAACACCTAGACTTAATTATACAATAAAGATACCGATGAAAAAAGGTGATTTTTTTTTTTTTCACACACAGTGTGATATCCGGACTTCATAATTCATCACACCTGCTTCTGCTTAGCAACTTCTAGAATGCACACCTCTGTTGCGCACATAGAAAAACTGCCAGCTGATCTACGCTGCGCTAATAGCGGCGCTGTGCACACACGGAGCTACACATTTCACGTGTCCCGCGCCCAGAATCAGACTGTACCATTAGTAAAAAGGGTGGAGGGGTGAAATGACAATATCATAAATAATTCAAGAAAAATGTTATAGCAAATCATAACCATGTATAATTTGCATATTTTAACAGATGAAATGAAATATTTTATTTCAAAAACTTACACAAGGCAATACTATTAAAATAATATTAATATCCTTCACAGGCCCCCCTGTCAGTGCCAGGCCCTTAGAATCGTCCTAACTTTCCCCCCCTAGCGGTGCCCCTGAGAGCCACTACACTGCATTGAGTGTGTGTGATATGCGTTATTGTTCTCTCCAGTCCTGCATCTTATTATTCATCATCAACCTGTGTGTGTGTGTGTGTGTGTGTGTGTGTGTGTGTGTGTGTGTGTGTGTGCACGCATGTGTGTGACAGACAGATGGTCCGATCTACACAATGTTCCATACGCTCGTAATAGATATACATGCCGTTATAACTTGTGTGATAAGTACACAATCTGTTCTATGTACAACCCCAAATCAGAAGAAAGTTGCTACAGGGGCAATTTAGAGCAAGTAATGATGTAAAACAATTAAATAATGATGTAATTTGAAGCAGGTGATGTCAACAGGTGAGTGTAATGATGATTTGGTACAAAATCAGTTTCCAGGAAAGGCGTAGTCTTTAAGGAACAAACATGGGCCGAGGATCTCCAGTTTGTCAACGAATGTGTGAGAAAATTATTGAAATGTTTAAAAACAATGTTCCACAAAGAAAGATAGGAAGGGATTTGGATATTTCACCCTCTATGGTGCATAATAGTGTATCATTAAACAATTCAAGGAATCTGGAGGAATTTTGGTGCAGAAAGGGCAAAGGGCTCAAGCCTAATCTGAACCCCGTGATCTCTGGTCCTTCACTGTATCAAGAACTGTCATTCATCTATAGCTGATAGAACCACGTGGGCTCATGATTACTTTGGCAAAACTTTATCAAGCTACAATACAGAGTTACATCGACAAACACCAGTTAAAACTTTACTGTGCAAAAAGGAAGCCTTATGTTAACTGTGTCCAGAAGTAGTGCTGTCAACTTCTCTGGACTCAGAGGCATCTGGGATGGACCATCACACAGTGGAAATGTGTATTATGGTCAGACAAATCAGTATTCCAGGTCTTTTTTGGAAGAAATGGACGTCATGTGCTCTGACGATGAAAAGGACCATTCAGACTGTTACCAGGAACAAGTCCAAAAGCCAGGGTGTGTCATGGTATGGTGTTGGGTCAGTGCCCTTGGCAAAGGTAACTTACACTTCTGCGATGGTGCATTAATGCAGAAAAGTACACTGAGATTTTGGAGCAACATCTGCTGCCTTCAAGATGACGTCTTTTCCAGGGAGATTTCAACAAGACCACATTCTGCACATATTACAAAGGTGTGGCTGTGGAAGAAGAAGGTGTGTCCCCTCTGTCCCCAATAGAGAATGTGTTGTAAATGGTGAAACGAAAAAACATTCCAGCATCGACCCCGTACTGTTTCACACCTTAAGACCTGTTTGCAGGGAGAACGGGACAAAATAACACCTGAAACACTTCATCACTTGGTGTCTTCTGTCCATAAACATCTTTTAAGTGTCGTGAGAAGGAACAGGAACATTATGAAGTGGGAAATGCTTTCGAGTCACAAATATTTCATCTCATCTCATCTCATTATCTCTAGCCGCTTTATCCTGTTCTACAGGGTCGCAGGCAAGCTGGAGCCTATCCCAGCTGACTACGGGCGAAAGGCGGGGTACACCCTGGACAAGTCGTCAGGTCATCACAGGGCTGACACGAATATTTAAATAATCCAAATACAGGTCAAAGATTATTCACGAATCATTATTTTCAGTTTAAATTTCAATTCCAACGCACCGTCCGAACTTTTAATGATTCGGGGTTGTACACTACCGTTCAAAAGTTTGGGGTCACCCAGACAATTTTGTGTTTTCCATGAAAAGTCACACTTTTATTTCCCACCATAAGTTGTAAAATGAATAGAAAATATAGTCGAGACATTTTTCTGGCCATTTTGAGCATTTAATCGACCCCACAAATGTGATGCTCCAGAAACTCTATCTGCTCAAAGGAAGGTCAGTTTTATAGCTTCTCTAAAGAGCTCAACTGTTTTCAGCTGTGCTAACATGATTGTACAAGGGTTTTCTAATCATCCATTAGCCTTCTGAGGCAATGAGCAAACACATTGTACCATTAGAACACTGGAGTGATAGTTGCTGGAAATGGGCCTCTATACACCTATGGAGATATTGCACCAAAAACCAGACATTTGCAGCTAGAATAGTCATTTACCACATTAGCAATGTATAGAGTGGATTTCTGATTAGTTTAAAGTGATCTTCATTGAAAAGAACAGTGCTTTTCTTTCAAAAATAAGGACATTTCAAAGTGACCCCAAACTTTTGAACGGTAGCGTACATGGGTGATATTTTTATGTACACTGCAGTGTAGTATGTATACTACCTATATATGCATACATTTACATGTAGATGATCTGAATATGTATGATGCATATGATATATATATATATGATAAATGTGTATGTACGATATCAGGTCATATGGATGCGATGAGGAAGTCATGGTCAGCATGTCAAGTGAGAGATACGCACCTGGTGTGTGTGTTTATGTAATCTGTGTACGATATGTCCATCATCTGAGTCAGGTGAGTGTGTAATGAATAGTCCTGTAATGTGAGATGTGTGCATGGTGAGAGTGTGAGTTGAACTTGGAATGTGGTACAGATCTATTACTCCATGACAAATAGGCTCTAACTCCAAATCTGCATCATTGCCCTGGATGCGCGTGTGTGTGTGTGTGTGTGTGTGTGTGTGTGTGAGAGAGAGAGACATACAGGAGGTGTATGTTGAGAACACAAACAGTGCACTGAACGCGTAAACAATTCCGATCGTCTCGCGCTTCCCTTCTGCATTATGAATCTCATTAATAGCGGTGGGTTTAAATGTCTCACCTGTGCCGCGAGACACCGCTCCGGTCCACACCTTCCCGGTTCTGTCCGGTTCTGTCCTCTCCTAGGGCATTAAGATGGAGCGTCTATTGCGTCCGTATGTATCTGTGTGTGTGTGTGTGTGTGTGCGCGCCTGATCAGATTTCCGTGCACCGGAGGAATAAAAGCGCGGCTTCACCGCGTTAGTGCCGCCGCCGCGCCACTGCTGATGCTGATGCTGCTGTCGCTGTTGTCATGGTTACGCACCATTCAGTCGCAGCACGGGACTGCGGCGCGCGCTTCAGCTGCCCACGGGAGCGCGCTTTATGCTATGAGAGAGAGAGAGAGAGAGAGAGAGAGAGAGAGAACAGCACTTTGTCTTAATTCTCTCTCTCTCTCTCTCTCTCTCTCTCTGTCCTTGAGGACACGAGGTGAATGATAATTTTTGGCAGGTATAAACATTATTATTATTATTATTATTATTATTATTATTATTATTATTATTATTATTTCTTTCATAAAACGTGCAGCAGCAATTAGTTTCATAAAAGATAAAATGCACTGTAAATACTTATTTGCTTATATGGTCTGCAAAAGTTTGGGCACCCCTGGTCAAAATTGCTGTTACTGTGAACAGTTAAGCAAGTTGAAGATGGAATGATCTCCAAAAGGCATAAAGTTAAAGACGACTCATTACCTTAAGCAAAAAGATTTTTTTTCATCTTTTACGTTTTCAAAATAACAAAAAAGGAAAAGGGCCCAGGGCTGCACGGTGGTGTAGTGGTTAGCGCTGTCGCCTCACAGCAAGAAGGTCCGGGTTCGAGCCCCGTGGCCGGCGAGGGCCTTTCTGTGTGGAGTTTGCATGTTCTCCCCGTGTCCGCGTGGGTTTCCTCCGGGTGCTCCGGTTTCCCCCACAGTCCAAAGACATGCAGGTTAGGTTAACTGGTGACTCTAAATTGAGCGTAGGTGTGAATGTGAGGGTGAATTTGTCTGTGTCTGTGTGTCAGCCCTGTGATGACCTGGCGACTTGTCCAGGGTGTACCCCGCCTTTCGCCCGTAGTCAGCTGGGATAGGCTCCAGCTTGCCTGCGACCCTGTAGAACAGGATAAAGCGGCTACAGATAATGAGATTATTATTTATTTCATAAAACGTGCAGCATCAATTAGTTTCATAAAAGATAAAATGCACTGTAAATACTTATTTGCTTATACACTACCATTCAAAAGTTTGGGGTCACTGAAATTTCCTTATGTTTGAAAGAAAAGCACTGTTCTTTTCAATGAAGATCACTTTAAACTAATCAGAAATACACTCTATACATTGCTAATGTGGTAAATGACTATTCTAGCTGCAAATGTCTGGTTTTTGGTGCAATATCTACTGTACAGAGGCCCATTTCCAGCAACTCTCACTCCAGTGTTCTAATGGTACAATGTGTTTGCTCATTGCCTCAGAAGGCTAATGGATGATTAGAAAACCCTTGTACAATCATGTTAGCACAGCTGAAAACAGTTGAGCTCTTTAGAGAAGCTATAAAACTGACCTTCCTTTGAGCAGATTGAGTTTCTGGAGCATCACATTTGTGGGGTCGATTAAATGCTCAAAATGGCCAGAAAAATGTCTTGACTATATTTTCTATTAATTTTACAACTTATGGTGGTAAATAAAAGTGTGACTTTTCATGGAAAACATAAAATTGTCTGGGTGACCCCAAACTTTTGAACAGTAGTGTATTGTATGCAAAAGTTTGGGCACCCCTGGTCAAAATTGCTGTTACTGTGAACAGTTAAGCAAGTTGAAGATGGAATGATCTCCAAAAGGCATAAAGTTAAAGATGACTCATTACCTTAAGCAAAAAGATTTTTTTTTCATCTTTTACATTTTCAAAATAACAAAAAAGGAAAAGGGCCCAAAGCAAAAGTTTGGGCACCCTGCATGTTTAGTACCTAGTAACACCCGCTTTGGCAAGTATCACAGCTTGTAAACACTTTTTGTAGCCAGATAATAACCTGAGGGATTTTCACACATTCAATCTTGCAAAAGGCTTCCAGTTCTACAAGTTTCTTGGGCTGTCTTGCATACACTGCTCTTTTGAGATCTATCCACAGATTTTCAATGATGTTTAGGTCAGGGGACTGTGAGGGCCAGGGCAAAACTTTCATTGTAGATTTTGAGGTGTGTTTTGGATCCTCGTCTTATTGTAGGCCCCATCCTCTTTTTAACTTCAACTTTTTTACAGATGGTGTGATGTTTGCTTCCAGAATTTGCTGGTATTTATTCGAATCCATGCTTCCCTTGACCAATGAAACGTGCCCTGTGCCACTGGCTGCAACACAACTCCAAAGCATGATTGATCCACACCCATGCTTCAGAGTTGGAGAGGTGTTCTTTTCCTCGAATATGGCACCCTTTTTTCTCCAAACATACCTTTGCACATTGTGGCCAAAAAGTTCTATTTTGATTTCATCAGTCCACAGGACTTGTTTCCAAAATGCATCAGGCTTATTTAGATGTTCATTTGCAAACTTCAGACGCTGAATTTCGTGGCTAGGACGCAGGAATGGTTTTCTTCTGATGACTCTCCCATGAAGGTCATATTTGTTCAGGTGTGGCTGCATAGTAGAACAGTGCACCACCACTCCAGGGTCTGCTAAATCTTTCTGAAGGTCTTTTGCAGTCAAACAGGGTTTTTATTTGCCTTTCTAGCAATCCAACGAGCAGTTCTTTCAGAAAGTTTTCTTCATCTTCCAGACCTCACCTTGATCTCCACTGTTTCTGTTAACTGCCATTTCTTAATAACATTACAATCTGAGGAAACAGCTACCTGAAAACACTTTGCTATGTTCTTGTAGCCTTCTCCTGCTTCGTGAGCATCAATTATTTTATTGTTCAGAATGCGAGGGAGTTGCTTAGAAGAGCCCATGATTGTTGATTTTAGGGACAAGTTTGAGGAGTCAGAGAATTTATACAGCTTTGAAATCTGCATCATCTGACCTTTCCTAACGAGGAATTTGAACAAGCCACAGCTCAATAAGCTAATTAAGGTCTGGAACCTTGGTAAAAGTTACCTGAGTACTCAAATGTATTGGGGTGCCCAAACTTTCGCATGGTGTTCCTTTTCTTTTTTCACTCTCCAATTGTATAAAACAAAAAATAATACACAAATCTTGCAGAAAATGCTGAAAAGAAATGTCGTCTTTACCTTTATGCCTTTTGGTGATCAGTTCATCTTCTGCTCACTTAACTATACACAGTAACAGACATTTTCAGTAAGGGTGCCCAAACTTTTGCATGCCACTATATATATATATATATATATATATATATATATATATATATATATATATATATATATATATATATATATAACATGCAAATTACTATCAGACTCTATGTACATATCTGATATAGGCATTATATATAAAATGCATTGTCATAGTATGTTTGTTGTTGTGTTGTTACACTGCAAGTTTCCAGATTCCACATGGAGTTTGGAATAAGTTGAGAAAATGAAACTTGTTGATGCTGGGACACCTGTTACTTTAAACATCCTGTAAGAGTTTTATTAAAAATCTGCTCCATGATTAAAGCTGCAGTCTGAGAAGAGGATCAGCTGTGTGCAGGACCACTGGATCAGGTTGTCAATGTAAATGTCCTGTAATATACTGCACTATACGCACTGCGTCTCTCTCTCTCTCTCTCTCTCTCTCTCTCTTCAGGTCACTGTGTCCTCTCTGTTTATTATCAAGACAGATCTAATGCAGGTGAAACAAACCCAGCTGTACACCTCACATGACCCCCCAGTTCCTGTTCTCACACACCCAGTGTATAAACTCATGGTCATGATGAAGCTGTCAGGTGCAGAGACACAGCTCATGTGGCATCATATGTATGGTGGGTCATAATTAGGGGCTACGTGTTGAAAACGAGATAAACATATCTACAGTAATTGGTTAAAAAAAGGGAAACAGTTCACTTAAGCTTACATGTTGGACATTTCCATAGACTATACAATCAAAAACACACCCATGTTTCCACAAACTATGACATTACACACCTATATCTTCATATACTAATATATAGATTTAGGCACTGAATAAAAGCGGAGCTCCCATCTGTTTCTGGGTTGTAGAATTTTCTTATATCATAGCCAGCCTCTTTTGTTTTATTTCTTTACCGGCTATAACACTGGCCACTAGGTGGTTTGTATGCCTGGCAATTACTAACACTGGCCACTAGGCGGTGTTTATGCCTGGCAATTACTAACACTGGCCACTAGGCGGTGTGTATGACTGGCAATTACTAACACTGACCACTAGGCGGTGTGTATGCCTGGCAATTACTAACACTACTAGGCGGTGTGTATGACTGGTAATTACCGACACTGACCACTAGGCGGTGTGTATGACTGGTAATTACCAACACTGGCCACTAGGCGGTGTGTATGCCTGGCAATTATCAACACTGGCCACTAGGCGGTGTGTATGGCTGGCAATTACTAACACTGACCACTAGGCGGTGTGTATGACTGGCAATTACTAACACTGACCACTAGGCGGTGTGTATGCCTGGCAATTACTAACACTGACCACTAGGCAGTGTGTATGACTGGTAATTACTAACACTGACCACTAGGCGGTGTGTATGACTGGTAATTACCAACACTGGCCACTAGGCGGTGTGTATGCCTGGCAATTACTAACACTGACCACTAGGCGGTGTGTATGACTGGTAATTACCAACACTTGCCACTAGGCGGTGTGTATGCCTGGCAATTACTAATACTGGCCACTAGGTAGTGTGTATGACTGGCAATTACTAATACTGGCCACTAAGTGGTGTGTATGACTGGTAATTACTATAACACAGGTATGGTGGGAGGCACGCACAGGACTGAAACCATCAGAAAACAACTCGATGGGTTTCTTTATGTATCCACACTCTATGCCTATGGGGTTCTGTTATATCATTGATGATACACATTTCCATAAAACATAACAGCAAAGACACACCCATGTTTCCATAAACCACAACATTAATAACACTCCCATGTTTCCACAAAATGAAAAACTACACACATATATTTCCATGTACTATAATATTGATGACACACCCATGTTTCCATAAAACATAACACCAAAAACACACCCATATTGTGTAGTTTATGAAAATTTTCGTGTAAATCAGAGTGGAAAAGGCCTTTTTTTCTCAGGATAATGGAATCAAAGGGGATCCACCAATATCCCTTTGTTAAATCCAGTGTCATATAAAAGTGAGCCATGCTTAACTGATCGAACAGTTCATCAGGGTGAGGCATCAGATATGTGTCAAAATTAGACACCATGTTGACTTTTCTATAGTCCACACAGAATTGGACTGAGCCATTGGTCTTGGGAGCTAAGACCACCAGGCTACTCCAGTCGCTGTGCGACTCTTCAATTACGCCCATGTTAAGCATCACCTTGAGTTTATCCCAAACCACATTTTTTCTTGTGCTTGGGGAGCTGATACCCCTGAGGGAGTCTCTATGTGGTGCTCTATGAGGTCAGTGCGACCAGGGAGGGGCGAAAACACATCACAGAATTCCTCCTGTAACCTGCTAATCTGTGCTGTCTGGGACGGTGAGAGGTTGTCTCCACAGGTGACGGGGGTGAGTTGGGCCACACCTTTTGGACTTACCTCTGGTCCCAGCTCTGCCCTCTCAGGAACTACCATTGACAGAGCCACCTGCTCTCTCCACATCTTCAGGAGACTGAGGTGGTAAATTTGACATGCATTGCCCCTATCTGTGCGCCTGACCTCATAGTTGACTTCCCCTATTTGCTGTGTGACTTCAAAAGGCCCTTGCCACTTGGCAAGTAATTTTGAGTTAGATGTGGGCAGTAAAATGAGCACTTTACCTCCCAGTTAAAATTCTCTTAGCCATGTCCCTCTGTTATACAGGTGGGATTGATGTTATTGTGCCTGTAGCAAATTCTCCTGGGTTATGTGATTCAGTATATGGAGTTTCACTCTCAGGTCAAGAACATACTGAATTTCATTTTTGCTATGTGAAGGTCCCTCCTCCCAATTTTCTTTAATGGCAAATCAATTTAATCTTCAGTCATTTGTACAGTTTGTGTCATGTATGTAACAAAGTAGTGCCTCGATCAGTCAGGATTTCTTTTAGAATCCCAATTCAGGAGATAATGTGAAAGAGTGCCTCCACAACACTATGTGCAGTGATATTGCGAAGAGGCACTTTGTCCAGGTATTGCCTCATATAATCCGCTAAGATGAATACAAAGTGATATACACATGCAGACCGACTTAATGGCCTGACAAGATCCATGCCAATTTTTTTCAAAGGGGATCTTAAAGGAACAGTCCACCGTATTTCCATAATGAAATATGCTCTTATCTGAATTGAGACGAGCTGCTCCGTACCTATCCGAGCTTTGCGCGACCTCCCAGTCAGTCAGACGCGCTGTCACTCCTGTTAGCAATGTAGCTAGGCTCAGTATGGCCAATGGTATTTTTTGGGGCTGTAGTTAGATGCGACCAAACTCTTCCGCGTTTTTCCTGTTTACATAGGTTTATATGACCAGTGACATGAAACAAGTTCAGTTACACAAATTGAAACGTAGCGATTTTCTATGCTATGGAAAGTCCGCACTATAATGACAGGCGTACTAACACCTTCTGCGCGCTTCGGCAGCGCATTGATACAGAGCTCAGATATCAATGCGCTGCCGAAGCGCGCAGAAGGTGTTAGTACGCCTGTCATTATAGTGCGGACTTTCCATAGCATAGAAAATCGCTACATTTCAATTTGTGTAACTGAACTTGTTTCATGTCACTGGTCATATAAACCTATGTAAACAGGAAAAACGCGGAAGAGTTTGGTCGCATCTAACTACAGCCCCCAAAAATACCGTTGGCCATACTGAGCCTAGCTACATTGCTAACAGGAGTGACAGCGCGTCTGACTGCGTCTGACTGACTGGGAGGTCGCGCAAAGCTCGGATAGGTACGGAGCAGCTCATCTCAATTCAGATAAGAGCATAATTCATTATGGAAATACGGTGGACTGTTCCTTTAATTAATGGTAATGCGCACAATGACACTTTTAGCATGGCTGCTGGATTTACCAGCTGGCATTCGCCACAAGCTACACACCACCTGCGGACACTGGCACAAATTCCTGGCTGTAGCAAAGCTAGAAAAGAATAGTCATCTTATCCTGTCTTGAACCCAGGTGTACTGGGTGCCAAACCTGCACCCTGACCACAACAGCCAGGCCCATTGGTATGGCAGTCAAAGCACATACTCAACTGTAGTGATGGGCACTCCATCACACTGCCCTCCTGTTACAAACTGATGTAGCAGTGTAACATCTATGACAAAAGTCACAGGGCTCGTTTAAGTCTAGGGGTATTTTATTGTAAAATAATAACAAAACAAACCAAGGGAAAACCAACAAAGAATTAAAGTATATACAAAGGGGAAACCAAAACCACAAAGGAGAAACAAGCAGGCATCAGATAGGTGTGGAGCCAGCCCCGAGGAGAGCGAGAGCGTGTTCAGGCTCCCACCCTAGTATTTATAGGGGAGACATCATTGGCTCTACCCCAGCCACCTGTAAAACAATTAGGTGCAGCAACCATACAAAAATGTACTGGGGGCCCCTAGTGGTAGAAGGACATAACACCTCCCCACTAAGTTGGTGACATAGTCCCCAAATTACTAACACAAAAAACAACGTCATACACCACGTCCACAGGCAGGTCGGGTGCAAGACACACAAACATAGTTAAGTGAAAAAACATGCACGTGCACCAGGTCCACAAAGAGAACGGGTGTGTGGCACAAACATAGGCACAATAAGGCAAACAAAACACGTAATGGTTCATATATATACGTATATATACATAAGACACATTACCAAACACCAAAACAAACAAACAAAAAAAATCATACGGGTATACCGTAGAAGACACCACTAAGGCACTCTGGACAAAGCGTCTGCTATAACATTGTCTGTACCCCGAATGAGTTTAACCTGCAAGTTGAAAGGTTGCAAGATCAAACGCCACTGCATGAGCCATTGATTTGAATTACGCATGCGCCAGATGAACTTCAACGGGTCACGGTCGGTATAGACGACGATGTTCTTTGAGGAACCCAAGTAAACCTCAGTGTTGTACAGCAAGGACCAGGGCTAGTGCCTCCTTCTCTATGGTCGAATACGACCACTGCGGAAGGCTAAATTTCTTAGAGAAATAAGAGACGGGATGTTCAACTTCATCAGCACCGAGCTGGAGGAGGACAGCTCCAGCACCATAGTCACATGCATCGACAGCAAGGGAGAAGGGCTTTGAAAAATCAGGCGCGCTCAAAACTGGAGCCGCAACCAAAAGCGACTTCAGATTTTCAAAAGCCCTACTGCATTGCTCCGACCAGGCATACGGAACCTTCGGACTTAACAAATCAGTTAATGGGGCTACTACTGCAGAGAAGTTCTTGCAAAACACACGATAGTAGCCCGCCATGCCAAGAAATCTGCAGAGCTCGCGGCGATCAGCAGGGGCAGGAAAATTGCAGATGGCAGAGATTTTTGCATCCAATGGACGCACCTTACCCCCTCCCACCAAGCGGCCGAGATACATAACAGTAGCCTTTCCAAATTCGCATTTTGCCAAATTGATGGTCAAATTTGCAGATGAGAGACGCCGAAACAGTTCTCAAATTTGGACAAGGTGACTGGACCAATCAGGACTGTGCAATACAACATTGTCAAGATAGGCCTCACAATTAGACATACCCGACAACACTGTATTGATCAGTCTCTGAAAACTCGCGGGAGCATTACGTATGCCGAACGCCATTACGCGATAAGACAGAAAATCGTCCAGTGTTACAAAGGCAGAAATTTCCTTGGCTCTGGCTGTCAACGGAATTTGCCAGTAACCTTTGAGCAGATCAAATTTGCTCACAAACACAACTGACCCCACCCTGTCAATGCAGTCATCAAGCCTCGGAAGAGGATAACAGTCAGGTACCGTGACTGCATTGACACGGCGGTAATCAGTACAAAAACGGAACGTGTGATCAGGTTTAGCTACAAGAAGACAAGGAGAACTCTAGGGACTCGAACTAGGCTCAGCAATGCCATTCGCCAACATGTACTCCACCTCCTTCCTCAAAATCACCCTCTTTGCAGGATTAACGCGGTATGGATGCTGCTTGATGGGAACTGCAGCGCCAACATCAATATCATGCTCGAGAACTCACGTTTGTTTTGGTACATCGCCAAAGAGCTCAGGGAACTGGTTGACTATTTCCACTATGTCAGCCCTCTGCGATGGAGATAGATGAGGAAGGTGAGAGTCAAGCACAGAAATCATAGCAGAATTGTTCAAGCGCCCCTCTACCACTGCACGACACGGGCTACTCCCAACATCATCGTCCCCCTCTTCCACCGCAGAGATCAGCACCGCACCACTGGACAGCACCGGTTCAGCAGTCGGTTGCGGGTCAGGTGGCACAAGAGGAAGAGCAGAGGAGTCACGCTCATGAAATGGCTTCAACATATTCACGTGACATAAGCGCTTCTGACGCCTACGATCTGGAGTCGCAATCACATAGTCCCGAGCAGACACTCTTTCCAAAACTTCATATGGGCCGCTAAATCGAGCCTGCAAAGCAGACCCAGGAACAGGTAGCAACATCAGCACTTTGTCGCCCACTACAAAGTGACGATCGACAGCCTTACGGTCATACCACTGCTTCATTTTACATTGAGTTTGTTTTAGATGTTCACGAGCAAACTCACATGCCCGACGTAAACTATCGCGAAAGTCAGATACATGAGAAAGTATGTTCTTAGTGGGGTCATCACTAAAACACTGGTGTTTCAGGACAGCCAACGGACCTCGTGGTGAGTGCGCAAAAATGAGATCAGCCGGACTAAATCCCAAAGACTCCTGGACAACTTCCCTACATGCAAACAACAACCAGGGAATAGCATCAACCCAATCCCTACCAGTATCCAAACAATACTTCCATAACATACTCTTCAAAGTCTGGTGGAAATGTTCCAGTGCCCCCTGACTCTCAGGGTGAAAAGCACTGGAAATGTTGTGCTGGATGCGCAACTGTTGTAACACGTGGGCAAAGAGACGAGAGGTAAAATTAGACCCACGGTCGGTCTGCACAACCTTGGGTAGACCGAACAGTGAGAAAAATTTTAACAGCTCCTTAAGTACTAGCCTTGTCTAGGGGTATGGTTCTCGCTTGGGGGTGCGAGAGTTCCCGGGTTCATCCCGGACAAGCCCCCAAATGTTACAAACTGATGTAGCAGTGTAACATCTATGACAAAAGTCACAGGGCTCATTTAAGTCTAGGGGTATTTTATTGTAAAATAATAACAAAACAAACCAAGGGAAAACCAACAAAGAATTAAAGTATATACAAAGGGGAAACCAAAACCACAAAGGAGAAACAAGCAGGCATCAGATAGGCGTGGAGCCAGCCCCGAGGAGAGCGAGAGCGTGTTCAGGCTCCCACCCTAGTATTTATAGGGGAGACATCATTGGCTCTACCCCAGCCACCTGTAAAACAATTAGGTGCAGCAACCATACAAAAATGTACTGGGGGCCCCTAGTGGTAGGAGGACGTAACACCTCCCCTTTGGGAGGCACACCCATGTGCTTCACACACACAGGCATCCCTCACCCATACTTCTCCCGTACCAGGGTGCCCCACACACTTGTGCTTCACCCATCTCTGGGGTCCCTCACACAGAGGCTACCTATCCTGGGGGTCCCTCATACAGCTCACACACAGGGCACACCTCTGATGGCCTCCCAGCAAGCCACCCCACTTCTGACACCATCTGTAGCGAAGCAAGAGAACTTCACCTTATCCTGCCCTGAACCCAGGTCTACAGGGTGCCAAACCTGCACCCTGATGATAACATCAAAGAGCCAGGCTCATTGGTATGGCAGTCAACTGTAGTGACGGGCACTCCATCACATTGGCCAATAAAAGTGGGCCATGAGATTTAGTGTTTTGCCCTGACCCGAATGTTCAGCCATAGGATTGTGATGAGCCACATGGAATAAAAGTTCCCTATGGCTCTTTGGAATGAACAACTGTGTCATCTCATCTTTTGTCTGAGTGTCCTGCATCACTCAATATAACTTATCCTTAATAATGGAAAAATATGGGAAGGAAAGCGCAACATTAAGCTGATAGTTTTGACTATCAATTACTCTCACTTGGTCAAAAGTGTTCCTCAGAGTCTTGCTGCACATCTGCTCCAGCAAGAAATCCCCAGATGGATTTCTCAAAGAGTGAGGAGGGGCAGGGCCTTCCTCACTCTCCATGTTATCATGATGCAGAGCTGATGTGGATGGCCCTGGGACCGCCTCCACAGCCAACATTGCCAAAGATTCCCCTGTGACATGGTATTGAAGGACGCATCCACTACAAACTGTTTTATTAGTGTTTTAAACCATGACCAATCTGCCCCCAGGATAAGTGAATGGGTGAGGCTCAGGCTGACCGCCACCTCCACACTATGTTCTTCACCTCAGAAATGAATATTGACTGGCATTTGCAAATATTTGTGAACATCCCTGTATATACACCTCATCTTCACCAATCGTGCATTTCCCAGTGCCCTGCATTGAATCAGACTTTGATGCAAGGAAGTCTGATTCCTGCCAGAATCCACCAAAACCTGATGTGTACCCTCTTGAATACTCACAGAGACATGGTACGTTCCTGCTAGATCGGGGGAAGCCCACAGCATGTCAGGAATGCAAATCAGAATTCCTGCCCCTTTGCAGAAGTGCTGATCCTGGGAAATCCCATTTTTCCTGCTGCACCAAAAGATCTGCCTGGAATTTCTCCCAATTTTGGTAGGCACAGATGGGTCTATCTGTGGAGAGAGAGGGTCAGTGGCAGCACAGACATAGAAGGAGAAAGGGGTGAGGAGACACAAGGACAGACACAAGTAGGTGGGGAGGAGCTAGGAAAGAGAGAGAACAAAAGGAAGAGAAGCTGCAGGAGCACCTGCTCCCAGAAATGCTGTCAAGCAGTCCTCTGCCAGCCAGACTGCCTCCTCCAGTGACACCGCGTGGTGACACTGGATCCATGTCAAGGTCTCTCTGAGCAGTTGGGCAACAAGCTGCCCCAGTGTCATGCAATCAATGAAATCCTCCATGTCGCACTCGCCTACCAGCAGCCACCAGCAGCAGGCATCCCGGAGCTGTTGCATTAATGCAAATGGACAGTCAATTCCATCAGCAGAGGTGTAGGCCAGCACGCAGAAATGCTAGCAATGTTCTTCTGGGTCACAACTGTCCCATTGCAGTATAGCCCATTTCAGGTCTGGGTACTCCAGCATACAGCCTGGGAGCTGCTGAGCTGCAAGCTGTGCTTTCCCCAAACAGAAGCAGCAGTAGACAGGCCACCTACTGTGAAGTTGGCCACAAGCTTGCCTCCACAACATGCTCAAACAGCTCGAGGAAAGCTTCTGGGTCATCCTGCGGCCCCATCTTGACCAGCTAAACGGGAATTCTGACCGCAGGAGCAACCGCTGGAGTATCCACTGACTGGACCAAGCATTGGATCACCTGCCAGTCTTCCACCTGGGCCTCAAGCAGAGCCTGGAGGTGCTGCACCTGCTCAGCAGACAGCATGACAAGTTCTTAGTGCTGGCACTGGAGGTCTTTGGTGTGTCTGGAGAAGCTCCCTGACTGGTTTGGCCTCTATGGCAGTGTTTGTTCCTCAATCCTGGGTTTTGGCACCAGTGTAACCCTTTCCGAGGTTGAGGAACTGGAGACAGCTGCGACAGTTCAAAGTGAACTTTATTTTTACAGTTCACTCTTCAGTGACTACTAACACATGTGTATATATATACACACACACACACACACACACACACACACATTGGGGGGGAACAGCTGTCTCTTTCTTGTGACTGGCCATCTGCAAGACATGCAAAGACACACATTAATCAACAGCTCGTAATTAGACACAGGTGTAACTTGTCACATGTTACCTGCTGATTCAACCTGAATCCTCACCCTTCACAGCTGATGCTCAACCACACCCTCGCTGCGACAGATATGCTGGACAATCAATTCCGATCCATGGAGGCTCCACCTTGCATCTTACAGGACTTAAATGATCTGCTGCTAATATCTTGGTGTCACATGCCACAGCACACCTTCAGAGATCTTATGGAGTCCATACCTTGATGGGTGAGAGCTGTTTTGGCAGCAAAAGGGGGACCTACACAATATTAGGCAGGTGGTGTGGATGTTATAACTGTGTGTCATTTGTAATTTTAGAAACTTTTATGATCCCAAATTGTTTTATTCACTCTTTCTTTGTTTATCTGATATTTTGTATGAAGAATTATGTTTAGCACTTCATAGCCCTTTCTTGCATCTCTCTCTCTCTCTCTCTCTCTCTCTCTCTCTCTCTCTTTCTCTCTCTCTCTCAAACTGTCACTCAGTAATAACACACTACAAATAAATTACAGCCAATTTAACCCAACCTGAATTGCAGACTTTAAAATTTTGTACTTTGTTCTCCCCAACATCTTTTCACTTCACCTCTAAAACTCTTTAAAGTTCTGCTTGCCTTTAGCGGGTGAATCATTTGAACTTCCTGTGTGGCATGTTTGATCTGTCCTGACACCGACGGCAGGGAAACGGCTCTCTGTGTCTCCCCCTCTATGATTGTCAGAATGATAAATAAGTCTGTCAGAAGATCATCCTGGGATTAAAGATATCTGATTGCAGACATGTGGAGTTGGAAATGTACAAACATGTTTGGCTTTAAAACAGGTGTGTCTGAAATCTTTTCATAAGCTATCAATTACATCACATTTTATGTGAGAGGAGACAGAACCCTGTGCCTCCAGGAGATTCAGGAACGATGGGAGCGTTTCAGCATAAATATATTACTTACACACTCTCACTCACATGCAGATGAGAGAGCACCCCCCCCCCCCCACACACACACACACATACACACTGACTGTGCCTTCTCAAGTAATAATTTAATACCCATGGGAAAGTCAATCTTTCAAGCTTTTTTTCATGCAGTGTAAATTCACATAAATGCTCTTGCCATTTTTGAATTAAGAAATACATTAATTCTCCTTTGCTTTAGAGGCTACTGAATTATTTTGTAGCTTAAGAGCTTCTTTAAAGTTCACCTTTTCGCTGTATACATATGTTACCTAATATATCTTCTTCACCTCTTGACTTATCTTTTTAGTTTACACACATTTTTATAACCTAGAAACAATGAGCAAAGCCTGAACCTAAGCTTAGGATAGATGAGGAACAACAGTCAGGAGATTAACAATGATGATTAAGCTTCTTTTCCAATATTCACTTGAATAAAGTTAGTAGGAACTATAAAAGGTGTTTCACATTAGAAGTCATATTTATGATCACTGGTGATTTGTGCTGCCTTAAGGATAATACTCTCTGCTCAGTCCTGGTTTTGTGATCCACTTCCACGTAGGATAGGTGGGGGCCAATACTTTTTGTGTAGAGCAATAGAGGCCTTTCACTAATGTCACAGATTTTTGTTTATCATGTAACATCTGCCATATTACAGAGCAAACAAAGAAACATAGCCATGACAGTTAATAATGAAAATCGAGATAATTGCAGTCAGTACAGTGTCTCTGAAATGATTAAAAAGTTATATTATACCAGCAGATCACGTTACATCCAAAATCTGAAACATGCAGGCATCACAGATCCATATAAGTTACCCACAAATGTATTTATTCCACTTGAAAAGTGTTCAGCAAACCAGCTACTGGATTTGGGACACTACAACATCCTGAACTATTTAGTATTTGGGATTTCTAAATACACTGGTGATGCTAAAGGCAGACAAGCATACAGATGCCTAACAATATTTCAAGGCAGGTTTTGTGCATGCAGGAATGTTATGGGAAATTCCCGATAAAGAAAAATACCTTATTATGACAAAGTTAAGCTCAATCGTGGACCTCTAATAGGAATAAACAAGCCAGGGCCTAGATCTAGCATATTATTTTATGGTGTTCAGCCTCGTTTACATTATCAGTACATAACAAACATGTTGCTAGTCTCACCAAACATTTGGTCTAATAAAATATATTGTATCCAATGCCCACATCCAGATCTACATTTTAATGATCATACATTTGACATTTGGCATGCTTTTTTGTAGTGCAGTAGAGCTGCTAAGTCTGACACGCTTGTATATGTACCAGTAGACTGTACTGAGTGCCAGATTATGCAACCTGTTAAAATCTTGACTATCTGGACCAAAGTTCTGTCCATGTTATGCCAACTTACAGACTTGTTGAATGTTAACTGAAGTATACCGAGGCTAGATCTAGATCTGTGGGACTTTTATAACTGAATGGCCTTGAGCTAGAAAAAGTGTTAGGAGAAAAAACAGGTGCACAGAGCTTTTATAATAACCTGATATAAAATGTTCTCCACACACAGGAATACTTTGTTTAACTGCAACTCGCCATTTTTCACATCTTTCTGGGTTCACTGGGAAGCAGTGAAAAGTTAAACCAGGCTTATCTCCATGTCTGTTATTACATCCCAAAGCACTACAGGTCTCTGGCATTATTCTTTTAGATGGAACTTCTACAAGTTTATCTGTAGATGTTTAGTGAATTGGGCTTACAATCACTCATGTACACTTGTGCCGGTCGTTGCTCAACAAAGCAACATAGCCACATAAAGAAATCCACAGTTATGATGATGTCATCTGAAAGACCTGTATAGGACATGTTTTTGGCTCTTATTGGTGTTGCTTACAATTTTGGGGTTCAGATTAAAATACCCTACCAAAAAAAAAAAAAAACAGCACCGATGGTGTTTGAGGTTTTAAGTCTTGTCAAACAGAACATGTAATCTCACAGCTTTGAGTTTTTGTCTCTTCCTTTCTGTCTTTTTACAATCAGCTTGACTAGGATTTCCCTAGAAACAACACTGAGCTCACACACCAACTTATCTGCAACTCCTCAGTGCTAAAACAGTAGATTCCAGGTTTTATGTTTTGCTAGAAAAAAAAAAGTTCTAGCAAAACAGAATACATATGCATCAATGAGAATGGGGATGAGAGTGTAGTGAAGATGCAAGGAGTATATGTAAAGAAAGTTGGTGAATTCAAGTACCTGGGGTCAACTGTGCAGGAAAATGGGGTGAAAAGGAGAGTGCAGGCAGGGTGGAGTAGTTGGAGAAGGATTTCAAGAGTCATTTGTGATAGGAAAGTCCCAGCAAAAGTGAAAGGTAAGATGTATAAGACAGTAGTGAGACCAGCTATGATGTATGGATTGGAGACCGTACCCTTAAAGAAGAAACAGGAGGCAAAGTTGGAGGTGGCGGAGTTGAGGATGCTAAGGTTTGTGATGGGAGTGACAAGGTTGGACAGAATAAGGAACGAACCCATCAGAGGGACAGCACATGTGGAGAGCTTGGGAATTAAGCTAAGAGAGATGAGACTGAGATGGTATGGGCACATCCTGAGAAGAGATGCAGAGCATATTGGAAGGGGAATTTTAAGGATGGAGCTGCCAGGCACACGAAAACAAGGAAGGCCAAAGAGGAGATACATGGATGTGGTGAAAGAGGACATGGAAGTGGCAGGTGTGGTAGAGAAGGATGTGGAAGATAGGAAGCAATGGAGACGAAAGATCCGCTATGGCGAACCCTAATTGGGAGCAGCCAAAAGAAGAAGAAGATGGAAAGGAAAAAAAAGTGGTAGAAATTCTACAAAAAGTAGTTCTGAATAAGGGAGAATTGATCATTATTTGATTCATCATCATTGGTTTTGTATTTAAAAATCCATCCATTATCCGTAACTGCTTATCCTGTGCAAGGTTGCGGGCAAGCTAGAGACTATCCCAGCTGACTATGGGTGAGAGGCGGGGTACACCCTGGACAAGTCGCCAGATCATCACAGGGCTGAGACATAGAGACAAAGAACAATTCACACTCACATTCACACCTACGGTCAATTTAGAGTCACCAGTTAACCTAACCTGCATGTCTTTGGACTGTGGGGGAAACTGGAGCACCCAGAGGAAACCCATGCAGACATGGGGAGAACATACAAATTTCACACAGAAAGGCCCTCGTCGGCCACTGGGCTCAAACCCAGAACCTTCTTGCTGTGAGGTGACAGTGCTAACCACTACACCACTGTGCCACCTGTATTAAAAATGTAATATGAAAAATACATTTAATTGAAGCTCACAGCTAACAAGTTGTTGTCATCAGGATGCTGTCTGACCACCTGCAAAATGGATTAGGATGTTATTTGGTAGGGTGCAGTAAATACAGAACTTGCGCATTTGATCCAGAGTCAGTTACTGAGAGATCATCCTCAGCAACTCCATGACATCACAGCCACAATGGAGGAACTGATTCAGCTCTGTGGAGACAGCAAAGAAAGTTCTCTTCCATCACCAAGTTCTCTGTCTTTATACCAGAGATGTAGATAAGATCATGTTACGTCTCCCTGCTCACCAGACATCCATGCATCCATGCCTATCTGCAAGTTTCGATTGGCCCTTGAAATCTTCCATTTTCAATTTTAACAGGAATCAGAGAGCGACACAAAGGAATAGCTTCTAACTGATGTAAGATAAATACCTAACAGCTGATTATGCCTTGCATTTTCATACAGTATGGACTGACAGTGGGTGGAGTGAAGCCATGTTGAAGGAAACTCTTCAAAATAAACTAGCATGCAAAGATGATCAGCTCTCAGTTAGTTTATCCAACCAGCCATCGGCACTGATAACGTTCTGAACAGGAAAGTATGGAGGTGGGTCATGCCAAGAACTGTGAGAAGGAAAAACTTTATTGGAAAAGGGTCAGCAGGAAAAGTTCTTGACAAGGAAGTAGCTACGGTAAGCTTCTAAAGGAAAAAGCACTGATTAGCATCCATGCTATAGGTTAAGGAGTGGTAATATTCACACAACCACTATTCCTTGAATGATGTGTACAGACCAGCTCCAATCTGAACCATTCTTATTCATGGTAACAAACTTTCCTCATAATCCCATTGTACCGGTTTATCCTTGACTGGAACTCAGAATCCCACTCTTTCCTAGATGAGTAGAAGATTGATATCTTGGAGTACTCAGTGCCATGAATCCTACCTTTCATTTCTCTGTTGTTCCACTCATATCATGATGTGAAGAAAACCTAACCTTGATCTAGCCAAGGTGTTCAGTAAATCCATGTCCTGAGAGTTTTCTCCTCATCCAGTGGTAGTTCTAGCTTGTACAGCACCCTGGGCAATGTGTAATAGCATAATAAGCAACATAGTAACATAGGCTAACAAAAATAAGTGTTATACTACCCTATTTCATTACATGCATAATATTATACTCATAAAGGGCTGACATTGGGGAAGCCATGGTCTGATGGTTAGAGAAGCAGGCTTGGGACCAAAATGTCACTGGTTTGATTCCCTGGACCAGCAGGAATGGCTGAAGTGCCCTTGAGCAAGGCACCTAATCCCCAGGCTGCTCTGGGTATGTTGTATGTTGCTTTGAATAAGAGTGTCTGCTAAAGGTCTGTAATGTAATGTAACATAACATCACTGCATACCTTTATCTTTTGCACATTTCTCCTCTTCTTCTTTCCTCTTTTTTCCTATCTTGGGTAAGTGATGGCTTACCCTAGACTTTTTCTGATTCATTTGTTTTGATTTGGCACTCAAGGATCACTACATTACCCCTCACCCAACCCTGTCCACCAAGAGTCAAGACTAAACCAATTCACCTTGGTGGTGTACAAACTGGTTTTATATTTTTCTTCATGATTTCGCACAAAGCAGGAAAAATGCATCACTGTGTCTATGAAAGTGTATATTCTCATTTCATAGTGTGACTCTGCATTACTGACTTGGCATTAGTACTAGGTGCACTATTTAATAGATTACCTAGCTCCCCCTACCTCGGGCTTCCAGTGAAGAGGTTATAGGTCAATCTATCCCTGCCCCCTACTCCTCCCTCCTTGTCTCATACTTCTGAGTGGGAGACTAGGACTTAACCTGGCTGCCTGGCTCACAAACTAGAATCTGGTTGCTGCTCCAACAGGTTCATTGATCCATATGGTGACATGATATAATTGATGTAACCTGTCAATGATTGATAGAAAACTGATTGCACAAATCTCAATATTCGTTTTTTTTTTTTTGCTGATGCCCCATGCTGCCCCTGGCAAGATGCCACCCTTGGTGGCTGCACATTTCACCCATGCCTTACTCTGTCCCGCACTCATCATCCCTGGTATGTGCTATTAAACTTTTACCCTGCATATTGCCTCCTCAGAGTAGAATTTATCCCCTAGCACTCAATAAAACCCAGACCAACCCAAGTAGGATGACATTCAAGAGGCTGTAGCATTAGGGTACATTCATCTATCCACATCCTCTGCCACAGCTGGTTTCTTCTTCATGGAAAAAAAAGATGGAAGACTGAGACCTTGTAGTGATTAAATACACCTGAATGCTATCACCATGGAATACAGATACACACTGCCACTAGTGTGTTCAGCCCTGGAACAGGTATATGAAGCCTGGATATTTACCAAACTTGACTTCCATAGTGCTTATGATCAAAATGTTGTGCAGGGAATAAGTGGAACCAGCCATTATTACCTCAGTGAAGATGCTATGAATACTTAGTAATGCCCTGTGGTCTAGATAATGCTCCTTCAATCTTCCAGATTTTTGTCACCAAGGTGCTGAGAGAAATGCTGAATCAATTTATACTATATTGATGGCATTTTTGTATATTTCTCTTCATGTGGATCATGATCATCAAGTACTAGATTAATTCATGGACAATCACCAGAATGTGAATCTTAAAAATTGTGAATTTCATCAAATACCTGTTTCCTTCTCAAGCTATGCTCTAAAGGTTTCAGAAGGGATGAAAAGAAATTGTAGGCAGTTACATCCTGACCTCAACCCGAAACCAAAAAGATTCTGCAGTGATTCAGCAGTTCTTGGGTTTTGTAAATGCTCTTCCTCATTCTATTGAAGGTTCATTCTTGGATTCAGGAATATTGGTGCACATTTTACTGTGCCACCATTGGTGGCAGAGTTCTAGCACAGCCTCTGGCACTTGGACCAACATGTAAACTACTCATGGACATTCAATATTCTTTCAATGTGAAGGCTTGCATTACCTTGTGTCTTGTGTAAGTTCTGAGATATACATCCATCTATCCATCCATCATCTACTGTATACTGCTTATCCATCAGGGTCATGGGGAAGCTGGAGCTAATCCCAGCTGACTTTAATGAGAGGCGGGGATCACCCTGGGCAGGTTGCTAATCTATCACAGGACTAACACAAAGATGAACAACCATTCACACTCAGATTCATACCTGTGGACAACTTAGAGCAGCCAGTTGACTTAACCCACATGTCTTTGGACTGTGGGAGGAAACTGGATCATTCAGAAGAAACCCACACAGGGGCAAGGAGAACATGCAAACTCCACACAGAGCCACAGTCAAACACATTACATTACTGTGGGAGCGGGGGCATGGTCAAGCGTTGGTCTGTGAATGGAGGGCTGAGTCAGGGAAGGTAAGTGGCAGAATCACTGCACCTGATGTGAATTAACCTGTGTTTGTGTGTCTTCCCCAGTGACCGCGCCCTATAAAAGGAGAGACAGAGCAGAGAAAGGGAGCTCTCTCCCAACCAGAATGTATGTGTGTGTGCACGTGTGAGAGAGTGAATGAGCTGAAAAGCCACATATACAATGGAAAAAAATAAAAGTTTCTGAGAACTCAGTTCTGGCCTGCCATGCTTCTGTGCTCCACCCACCTGCTCTGGTTCTACAATTACATTAATGGCACTTAGCAGATATACAACATACCCTGAGCAGTCTGGGTAGCAGTTGGGGGTTGGGTGCCTTGCTCAAGGGCACTTTAGCCATTCCTGCTGGTCCAGAGAATCAAACCGGTGACCTTTTGGTCCCAAAGTTGCTTCTCTAACCATTAGGCCATGGCTTCCCCTTGAAACCACAAAGTGTGAACCCAGAACCTTCTTGACAGTACCAAGCACTGCACCACCATGCCACCCAGTTCAGAGCCATTTATTTTTTCTTACTATGATTGTGTGTGGCCCTTCCTCTGCTTCTTTGACCTTGATTATTGGACTACATGTGTACTTGGATTACTGCTATCACTGGTATTTTGACTGTTCATAAGACTGTCTTATTTGGATTGTGGACTTGTGGATATTTGGATGTCTTCTGCACATGAGTCTTATATTTTGTCTGATATTATAACATTACTTGTTAGCAACATTAGACTCATAGCTCCAGTGCAAATCTAAAGACCAAGATACATTGAAAGTAAAAGGAAACATCATGTATGTTTCATTTCTGTACAAACTGTGTCTCAACGGTATACCTTAAGAATCCCTAATGGAGGCTAATTGAATGTGTGGTTAATCAGACTGGCTGTGCTTACTCGACAAACTGCACTGAGGTTTAACAGGGGAATGTGTGTATACTAACTCTCCCACAGCTCTCTCTCTCTGGGCCTCTCTGCAGTGCAGCTACCCATTAGCAGGATTACTGCCATGGGACGGGGTGTTATTAGCAGGCAGAGGGGCACAAACCAGCGCCTGAGGGCCTACATGGCTTTAAGTACAGCTCATAAATGGGTGCATCCACCCCTCAGCTTTCTCGCAGCCAATGGCAACTCAGGAAAGGCAGCCGGAGGAGACACTTTAACATGGGCCACAAGTTCCAGAGTCGCATGTACAGGCTGTCTGAGCCAGTGTGCGGGTGTGTGTGGTTGTGTGTGACAAGAGTGGTGTGTGGTGGAGGAAGTCACACGTCTTG